>NC_060276.1:13165220-13250698 GCF_021613505.1 Equus quagga
TGATAATGCCTTGGTTTCTTTATCCCTGAAGGAGCATATGTCACCATGAATATCAGTCTTGCCTAAATGGTAGGAGAGGAAGAAGATAGAAGAATTAAGGAACATGCTGAGGGAAATGTTTTTATTTTCATTTTTACCTTTTCTTCAACTCTATTGTCTCATGTTGTGTTTCTTCCTCGTTTTAATACTAATTTACCTTTTGAGAAAAATGGGTCTAATACTATTTGAATTAGTAGTTCAATAAAACTAAGCAATCTCTGATGCTTGACACCTGAAAGTGTCTTGACTTTCAGGCAGGATGTAACTGGGTTCCTATCTGTCCCCTAGAGGATGAGAGTTGAGGGGATATTCCTATTTTATTAGGAAAACATGGGGCCACATGTTTGGGTGACTCTGAAGAGATAAAAGACTTTATTCTTAATCTTTTCATTTCAAAATAACTATAATTGAGGGTTACCCTCCCTTTGACTTATGACCTGAAGGATGACAAAACAACACTAGAAAGTTTTCTTTGCTCATTGAAGCAAATGGCAGCTTATTTGTAGAGTTACAAGAAAGATTAAAACAGTGGTCCATATTGAAATCAAATGAAAGCCCAAATCTGAAGGCCTTGGTGATGAGCAATGAGGAAACACTATCCTCGCCCCAAAAGGTGTTCAAATGTATTTTTCTTCTTTGCATGTAAACTACTTCTTAGAAGACAACTTAATGTCCTAGTAACATTAGGAAACTAGTAATGACACTGAAATACATTCTGTCTTCTCTCCTATTTCCCCAACTTATGGCAGCAAACATGAAATTAAGTCATATTTGGGGGGTAGTTTTTACTCTCTAGAAAACTCATAATTTGATCAAGGAAGTATAGTTAACATCCATTAATTTGATTTCAGGCCAGGATGGGCATTTATTATTCTTATTAGACACATGCATCTCAACTCAGTCTCCAGGCTGGCTTCTACAGGAGAAGTTAACAACCATTCATTCTTTAATGATTCAGTTTTTAAAGCTACAGGCTTCCATTCTCACCTGAGTCTAGGTGTTCTCCTCAAGGTGGTGGTGGTGTTTTCCTGAGAAGGAGTGGTCTCTCCTTTACAACTCTCTTTACTGAGGTTTCCATCGGTTAGTATTGGAGGCAGGTATTTCTCCTGTATGAAGCCAACACCTATGACCCGTTTCAAGTATTTATGTTTAAGATAACACTGCTCTGGGCAAGTGCTCTGAAAGGTCTACCGGATGAAAATCAGTATATGGTGGTGATTTTGATTTTTAAAAAAGTCAAAATCTAAGTGCTGATACTTGAAAAAATCTGGAAATGATCCGTCTATGCGGGTGCTGCCCTATTTGAAGCTGTTACATCAGGGATTGCGTTGCCAACAAGCTTCTGGGGGTCTGATATCAGCAATTCTTGTTTTTTCTCTTCACAGTCAGTTGATAAACCACTTAAGAAAATCTGCCTTTCTGACCCAGCAGGGTATGACCCGGATAGGTTCTGTTCCACATCCAAAAAGGCATAGCCTGAATGACTTTTAGCTTTTGCCCCAAATCAAGCCCAACACTAGTATATGGAGGTCGGCCTGTATTAAGGAGGTATATGAGTGTCCTGCTACCTCAGCCTCAGTTTTAACTCTGTCTTTTGTTTTAAATGATAACTTGCTTGCCTGGTTGAAGAGAATGCAGGAATTAACTATACTCTCTTTCACATGTTCTTAAATAATTATCGGATCAATACTTTCCAAACTGATTCATGAAACACTGATTGTATGTCTTTGTGAAAAGACAGATTCTGTGATCAAATACATGTTTTCCAAATTCCACTCCACTCTTAGAGAGTCACAGTGTGTAAGAGTATATTAAAGGTTTTGAGGAGTCTTACAATTGAGAATCTATCTTACTTTGGACAATTCAGTGGTAAACGACATCTTCCAGCTGCCAGACCCTTTTTATTCATAGGACCTATTAACATCTCACAGCACTCTTTGGGAAATGCCATGCTGGCTCCACTGAGCAGTGTATTCTCATCAGAGCTAGGCTTTGAGAAGTAACACACTTTTGAAAATGAATTCTGTTCCTTTTCTCTCTGACCCCCATCTACTATCTTCAGGGAAGTGCTACTTAAAGTGTGGTCCATGGATCAGTGCTGGATCTGAAATTGTGTTACCAGTCCACGACAACATAAGGAGCTTGTGCCAGAATGTAAATCAGTGCATTGCTTCCTTTATCAAGAAAGTATTGCTATCTTGCTGTGAAAAATAATGTCAGCTGAACTAAATGAAAAATGTGCCTGGTGACAAAGTTCACAGATCAGCACTAAGCCTGTGGACCGGACTTTGAGTAGTGCTGCTTTAGATTACTTAGATGATTCTCAACTTTGGCTACTCATTGGGCCTTTTAATACTATTGATGCCTGAGCCCAACATCAGACCAAAACCAACCAACTAACCAATAACTGTCCAAACAAAAACCCTGCAAAATCTCTTGTGGCAGAGGCTCGACGTGGATATTTTTTAAAAACTCCCCAGGTGATTCTACTGTGCTAACAGGGTTGGAATTACTGCCTTAGAAAAAAACCACCTTGGCGTAAGGTCTGTTGTGTGATGTCAGCTGTCAATTCAGAATTCTTATCATGCTGATTGCATGGGCCTCTTCAGGAGGTGCCCTGTGATTAGAGGGCACTGCTGGACAGGGAGCACTTATATGACCTTTAGAACTTGTGGCCATGTAAGGTATCCATCTCCCCCCCACCAACACGCAGATACACACACATACCTTTTTGAATTTCCCTTGCCTCTTTGCCACTCTGCACTTTCAGAAAAATAATCAGGCTTCTCCATAGGAGTGTGGTAATCTGCCACCTTGTGACCGACATCCTTTTTTGCAAGCAATTGTTGCAACACTTGTTCTGCTCTGAAAGTATGATTCAGCTTGCAAATGTGGGCGGAAGAGTTTCTCGGGACCGTGTGTGAGTGTACTTAAAGGAGAAGATGGAGAAGAAGAGCGTATCATTATGCCAGAAAAGTACTACTCTTTCTTTACTTGATTGCTACTGCACTAGGACCAGATTGCAAAAGTTGACTTAAGCTGCTCATGACCTGGGTATCTGTCCCTGAGTTACACAAGAGGCTGTCGTCATTGAGGCATTGCCCTCATCATATAGACGTCACCAGCTACCGCAGCATAAAATTATTATAGTAGCATGTATGTGAAAACTGACTTTGACTTGAATGGGAGACTTTAATTGCTACCCATGTTTACAAATCATTCCTGGTATTTTAAATTACACTGATTCAGGTATTCATTTGTTATACTCTACAGCATTTCTTAGTATGCTTAAGAATACGCAGCTTGAATAATGCCCGTGGGGAAAGTGTGGAACAAGAGATGTTACATCCTGCATTTTATCAACACTTACCCTTGTCTTGCTTCACAGCCAATATCCACACTCACTCCAGCACATCAAAATCACATGTCCACTTCCACCCATGTGCTAGCCTATTTCTACTTATGAGCCCCAGCTATTTTAAGTTATATATTCTCAGAACAGCTCCAGGTCAACCTTCAAGCATGTCCAGCTTTGGAAGCAACAAGTGTACATTGGTTGGAATTCCAGCTCTACACGGAGGAAGGGAAGGAGAGCACAGTTCCACTGGGCTACTTCCACATACAGTGAGAGCACTGTGCGTGGCCCCTTAGAGACATGGTCACAAAAGCCCTGCAACGTAGGGGCCGCTACCAACATTTCATAGATGAGCAAACTAAGATACAGAAGGGTGAAGTTGCTTCCCTGATAAATGACAAGACTTGATCTGAACCTGGCTTTTATGGCCTCCAAAGCCCAGGCCCTTTCCCCTCGATGCCTCCTCCATGTGCTCAGTTTCCCCCTCTTGCCCTATACATGGATTTGTTGTCTAAAAGTAATTTTAGTGCAGAAAAGACATGTTAGGTTTAAAGGAATAAAATACTCTTTACATTCCATTCTCAGTTTTGCTATGATAAGGAGTCGTCATAAGCAGAAGGGACTTGGGAGGTACTTTGTAATTCTATGGGCTTGGAGTTAGGTGCAGTGCAGCACAAAAGAAATGATTGAAATGACCCTTGCCCTCAAGAGAAGTGAAATAACTTGTCCAAGGTCACCTGACTGGGAGATGGTAGATACTCAAGTACCAATACTCCAATGCAACTTGTCTCACTCCAAAGTTTGTGGTCTCTCAATTATGAGAATATTTCATAACAAGGCTGGCCCTAGAAAGAGCTCCAATTTTTGTTGTCCTGTTACTCCAGTATTATCTTATTGAGACACGTTGCCGAGTATACCTAAGTCAGTAGAAGTAGAAAACCTTGTGCCTACTGTCAGAAAAACAATAGATTAAAAAGGTGGCTTATTCTTCAGAGAAAAAGAGAAACAGCCAGATTTAACTTTAAAATGTTTTCAGGGCAAATGCTCTTCAAATTTGACTTGGTCAAAATGCTTCACTATCTGCAGTGTCAGAATTGGGATTTATTCACTGTGCTGGTGTACATTTATTCAGCTGCGGGCCAGTTCTTAATCACCTCAGGCCAATTGACCTTCTACTTCAAAGCCTTGTCTCACAAAATATCTGCTGACCCAAGTCCCTGAATGACAAAACCTTCGTTACATAATGAGGACTGACCTAAGGCACATGAAGAGAAAGTCTCACCATACTGAGCTGGGTCACTGTCAAGGTGTTCTATGTGACTTCCACAAGGAGTGGGCTTGCATGCAATGGTCCACTTCACTCCAGAAGCATGGAGAAGGAGGTCCTAGGAATTTGTGTGATGTATTCTGTGCAGGACATTCTATACGGTTTGGTTAGATGCTTAGCTATCAATTTTTTAGCATCTTTTATGTGCCAGGCACTTCAAGTTTATTATTGCTAATCTTCTCAACCCAGGAGGTAAGTGTCATCAATCTTGAAGGACATGATGGGCAAACTGGAGTGTCGAGATGTAAAAGAACTTGTTCAAAGTCACACAGCTAATAAGTGTCTTAACTGAAAATGGAAGCCAAGTCTTTTTAGCTCTCGAGTCTGATCTCTTCTACCACGCTCTGGTAGAAGTGATCTGCTGCCTCAGCTCGTCCTGTACCCTGACCCCTGACTCCCCCTTTCAGGTGCAAGACATGAGAAAAGAGCTCAATACCATCATATCCACTTCTGATGAGAGCTGCTCTTTAGAAGGAAGCTGCAGAACTATAACCTCTCAGCAGAGTACACTCACCCAGTACATCCGTTGGGAGTCTTCCCTCATGCGTTTCCCCACATCCTGGTTGGAACGTTGGTATAAGTGGTAGACAAAGGGTTAAAAAAGCACCAGTCCTGAGATTAGTCACATGTTCTTCTCCTTTGTTCACCATATGAACATCTACTAACTCCAGGTCGTTTTTCCAAATGGAGTAATGCTTCAAACCCATGGTTTTCCTCATGGAAGCACTAGACGTTAAAACAGCTGTAACTGGTTCTGCCATGAGCTGCCTCCTCAAGGAAAGCGAAGGGGTGATGCAGAGCTCTGGGAGTGCTGTGTTTCTGGAGAGGGGTCCACACAGATAGCAAAAGCCTGTTTTTAGGTCATTCAGCTTTGGGCACTCCCAGTGAGGGCTCAAAGTTTCCATTCTTGCTCTGGATTTTTGTGCTCACCTTGGAGTAGAGTGATCTTGTGCACTAAGGGTGGGTCACTTTTTCGGGTAGACTGTCTGAAATTCAGTGAGATTATAGGGACAAACCTGTCCATATTGGGGTTATTTGCTCCTTCTTTTCCTCTCTCTTGGTTTGAGCACAGGTGACCTCCCCTGGATTATGTGCAGACCCTTGACAGAGGACCTCAAAGGGGCAGGAGCTGTCTGAGTTCAACTCTACCAGAGACCTGCCATTGCCCCCCTGGTGGCACTGTTGTCTCTGCCCCTTCCAAACTCACAAAATACCGGGATGCATAAAGTGTGTCCCTTGTGGTTGCTAGTTGGCATTGAAAGAGGGTGTGAACACACACACACACACACACACACACACACACACAGTCACACCACTAGTTAAAATAGTTTATTGAGGAAAAATACTTAAAAGCAGAAAAATAGTAGAGCTCATATGGTCCCTCTACTGGAGACCTACTAAGATACACTCAGCCCAGCAAAGCCCGGTCTAATCACAGCCCTCTCTGTGATAATGAGGGCTCAAACAGGCCATTCATACAGCAAAGACATTTGTCTAGCAGGCTGCCTCAGGCTGTGAGCAAAATCTACTTCTTTTCATGCAATAAGGAAGCACAAAGGGGTTTCAAAAGGTAGGGTTATAGATGCTGCCAGCCAGTATCTTTGCCCTTTTGTTCCTTCTTCAGCCATTTTTTCTCTGAAAACACTTGATTTTTCTCTGAAAAGATGGCATCTTGGATCCATGTTAGAAGATTCATGAACTGATTCAGTAAATTTCTAATTGGCATGCATGGTTAGCTGTTCACTTAGTGGATAATTGGTTAAATATACCCAGAATATTTACTGAGGGAGGGAAAAAGTCCCCAAAGCAAATCAGAATAGTTTGGAAGCCTTTTATTCTAGTGCAGCTTTTTCTTGGGGAGTAGTTACTGGTGTCTTAAAAGAGATCTATCTCCCTTCTCAATTAGGATTCCATTTAAACAGACATCCTTTATTTTGTCCCTACTGAATAGAGCTTTATTAAACAGATACCGTAGACATAGCATAGTGTGTGACAAGTACTGAATAAATATTTATCATTACAATTAACTTATTCAAATAACAAATTTTGATATTCTGAGTTCAACTGGCCATTTGCCCTAATTCTAGGCAGCAAGTGACTGACAGTGCTTCCAATCACCATAAACAGAATTGATGTACTTGTCAATAGATATTTATTGTCTTGTATAAACCAGGCATTATGCTGGTTATTAGGCACGGCATTGACAAGAGGCACTATCTCTGCCCTTGAGGAGGAAAGGCTAGCTAGAAAGGCAGACTTTGAACTAGTCTATCAGTTGGCTCTTGTATTTTAAGTTACCCTAAAACATAGTGGCTTAAAACAGGAACAAATGTGCTCTCTCTCGTAGTCTATAGGTTGGCTAGGTCTGCTATAGGTAGTCTATAGCTCTACCGACCTAGGCTGAGCATTGCTGATCTTGCCGGAGCTCGTTCATACATTTGTGGTCAGCTGATGAACCAGGGTGGTTCTCAGTGTTGTAGGATGGGCTTGGCTAGGACAACTCAGCTCTTCTCCATGTGTCCCCCAGTGAAGTCCCATGAATCAATTTTTTATATTTCATTCATTCAGTTGTTCACTCAACACTTACTGAGCAACTTTTCTGCGTGTCAGACACTGCATGGCCCTGCCCTCAAATTGCTCAGGAATGAGTTCTAGGCTGGTGGCAGACATTTAAGACTTATTAGCCTATGGATGATATGAAAACCATGAGAGCAGAGGAGACGACCTAGGAAGGAAGAGTAGGTAGAGAAGTGAGCCCTGGGGTGCACCAATGTTTTAAGGTGCTATAGAAGAGAAGGGACTCCTCAGAAGTGAAAGAAGGAAAGAAAGCCAGGAGTATGAGGTGCTAAAGAAACCAAGGGAGGACTGAGCTTCAGGAAGTAGGGATGGATCAGGAGAGCAGAGTGCAGTCAGGAGGTACTAATGGAATGCAAGCCTCTCATATATCCCTTTAACATCTAGACTTTGTAGCCCAATTTGTTTCAATGCAGAACAGATGTCTCTCCACTTCTCACACCCTTGTAAATAACTGGCATAAATTATTGATAGGGGTTGGGTTAGCACGACCCTTGAAAGATGGAGTGATGAGGAATCAGAGACTGCATAATAGCTAAAGAAAGAGCAGCTCTTTGTAGAGATGTCATTGATTTTTCTTCTCCATAATGCATCTAAAGTTTAAGTCTTTGCCAAGACTGATTTGTTGTTTTGTTGTTTGCCCTTTTTAATATAGCCAAGCTTGCTCGATATTTCTTTGATAGCCTAAAAATACTGGACCACTGGGAATTCAAATTAAAAGTAAATTGCCTCTTGAGTTCAGTATTTTAAAACTGACATACTTTGGAGTTGTATTAATATGCTGCAATCAGGGATGCCATTACGTGAGTTTCCAATCAAGCAAGCTTTCTGCCAACTTTACCAACATGTGTGCTCTTGCTAGACTACAGAAATTGATTCCTTGTCTAGCAGTGAAGGTTTCTTGCTGAATCAAAGAGCTAGTGTTTAAAAAGAACAAATACATAGTGTTGTGGTGACGAACTGGTGAGTTGACAATATGATATAGAGTCTATATAATTGAGCTGAGTTTCTATTCTAGGATTTACAAATTTGGATCCCAAGGAAATATTAACTTACTGTGCAAAATTGGATAAAAGTTTTCTGTACAGGATATCCCCTTATCCAAGGTCAAATAACTCTTTCTTAGTGGCTGCAAGAGAGGAAAGAAGCTTTGGTTTTTCAGGATGAGAAAATAAAAAATTAACTTTTCATAGTGTAAAAGGGTTCAGAGGGTTTTGGGGAAAAAAGATCCTTTTGAGGGAAGACTTGTACTTGGAGCACCTCTTTATTAAGACTACCTTAGGCTACTACCCATTTCTAAACTAAGACCAGAAACTACAGCCGCTAGACCCTTTTAGCTCAGTGCCCTTTTTACCAAGACAGGAAAATGTCATCGTGGGAAATACTGCATTCATGCGCCTACCCCTAGCAACATTCAGTTTTTTTCCTTAGCCTTTCTAATGCTACTCTCCTTTCTACCTGTGTCTCAATTAAATCTGTGTGGAGACAGTATCCTGTATCTTAAAATGTAGCTTGGGGTTTCAATAGTGGAACATGGAAGCTAACCAAGGAGACTATATATTTCTATAGCTTGTGAAACCCTTTGATACCTGTCATCCTTTTCTCACTTGTCTGCTGGCCCTGAGAAAGGGCTTTGAAGAAGAAGGAGAAATAACTGCAGGTAGGGGGAAGGTTAGATTTAACATGTAATCTGAACTTTGTCTTCTCTCCTCTTTAGTTCTATTTCTGCTTGCGATAGAGGAGTGGACATTAGGAAAATCAGGAAGGGACCTGTGTCCCTGGAGTCCTCCAAGTGGTAGTATTTCTCGTCTTTTTGTACTGGTGCCTAATTTTTTCCTACATAGAACACTTAAGCAAATCAACCAACACATTCAAATACTTGATAATGAATAACATTGGGTTAAAAAATGACACCAAATTAACATGGGAAACAGAAGTGAGAATTAAAACCAAGTGAGCATATTAGTTAATGCTTCTTTCCTACTGTAAAAGTTAGTTGGCATATCTATTTTTTCCTTCCATTAGTCAGTTCCAGACCCTGTGTTGGGCTAGAACAGGGTTTCTCAACGTTAGCACTGTTGATCTTTTGGACCAGACAATTCTTTGCTATCAGGGGCTATCCTGTACGTTGTGGGATATTGAGCAGCTTCCCTGAACTACTCTACACACTAGGTGATGGTAGCAATGCCCCTCTCCCCCCATTGTGACAACAAAAAATATCTCCAGACATTGCCAAATGTCCCGTGAGGAGAGAAATCACTCTGTTAAGAACCACATGGCTATATAAAAATGGTTTGAATGGGTACTGAATTGACTTCTTGTTTTATATTATCTCAGAATGGTTCAAAATAAGACTCAATTTGTTGCTAGGTTTCCTAACAACTTTATGCAAGTCAGGATGGAAAATTGACTAATAGATACTCTTGAACTCTGGCTTCATAAAACTTTCAAGTTTTTGCTGCTTTCAGCTGGGCAGTTCAACATTTAAAAGCTGGAGTGCTTCGTGGCCATATGGTGGTGGCCATGGGCTTCTCCTTGTCCAGATTCTTTCAGAAACTAGTGATCTTGATTCTGGGCTAGTTTTAAGAAGAATAAAGCCCAGGGTGGGGGTGGGGAGAAGAAAAGTAACATTTTCTGAGTACTTGACTGTCTTCATTCCAAAAATTCGTTGATATGATCAAATTAGCTCAGTAACTTGCCCAATGTCACACCATTGGAAAAGGGAGAATTGGCATTCAAACCCAATTGTCTTGCCCGTGCTGCACTCTGCTTTCTCTCAAAGGGAAGCTCTCGGGACCCACCTGAGGAGGATTAGGAGGTAAGCATGCATTACCTTTGGTGACCCTATAACTCTTCCTTTTAGTGCCTCTAAACTTGACTTCAAGGACCTAATGCTGTTATGACCCTGATATGAAGAATGGCCTGTTTTTTACCCTTTTGTGGAGAAGTATTTTGGAGCAAGGAGGATCCCTTTACCACAGACAGAAAGTCAGAAGCTGTGAATGAGAGAGAATAGTTGGTTGGTAGACCAGCACCCTGGTCACTGGTCTTCACACCTCTATTTCCTGATTCGGGATCACAGGCATCAAACTTCACATCACTCTTTGATTTACCATCCCTCATCTTGGGGCTGTCCTGGCATATATGCTCTCCTCCTTACATCCCCTTCTTTCTCTTCCAGACATATGGTGAGAAACAGGTATGAGAGAGTCTCTATTCTGAAAGGAGCCAGGTATACTTTCACTTACCTTTCGCTTTTCGTTTTGAAACCCACTGTTTCATTACAATTTCCCCATGTAGAGAACTACATGAAGGTAGGGGTTCTTGTTGTGCACATCGAATTTTATCATCCATCTATTTCCATGTTTACCTGTTTCAGCTGGAAGTTGAATAACAACGCATATCCTCCCAGTGTGTAAACTATTGCATTAGGTACAATGGTGGGACATTTATTCATCTAACTAAAAGTTTAGAGGGTGGTAACCTATCATCCATAGAATTGGCACCACTCTTCCATGAGCACCATAGCTGCTCTAATATTCCTATACCTATTCCGAATGCTGGTGGTTTAGGTGATGGAAAAGTTTAATGAATATTTAGAAAAACAGAGTGATGTGCCAGTTTGAATGGAAGTTGGAGAACCTTATGGAATACTCCCTCAAGGCAGGATCTCTATCTCATCTTTCCTCACCCTTGTCCACAGCATCTGGCAGTGGACAAGGAGCAGCAATAACCATATCCACCATTTCTTTGAAGGCCCAATCTAGGCCAAATACCACATCAAGTTTCTCTGATCACTACATAAATCCTATAATGTTGATATTATTTTATCCCAATTTCATACCTCAGGTAACCAAAGCTCAGCGAGTTTAGGTTAGGTAGAACTAGAGAACTCAGTAGCTGTTAAAAATACAATTTGATTTGAATTTTGAACTATAAGTGACCTAAATTGGTCTTTTGATATATTGACTACTCCATCTGAGGATTCACCTAGGTTGGTGGCTTGAACTGTTGATTAAGATGTGACTAAATTTAAATCTATATTCTCTAGTTACAAAACAATTTATTTTAGAGTAATAGCTATACTAGACACATAAAACACTGCTTTTGTAAATCTCTCATTAGCTATAAAAATATGAACTGCGTAAATATGCATTCAAATCTGTTTGTCCATAAATAGAAGAACTGGTTTTTTTCAACTTACTATGGAAAACACAGCTCATCACTGTAAGTTTGAAGTTAGGCAAGTTCAAAACTCTTGAAAGCCTTTCTCAAGTCCAGCTTCAGCTTTTGCCTTCCCAGATCTATTCCCAACACTCCCACCCTGACACTCTCTTAGAATCAGTTCTTCCCTGTTGATTTCCCGGCAGTTTGCTAAGCCCCTTCATTTTAGGTCTTATCACTCTTTCCTAACATGAAAGGGTTTTGTCTTTCCATAGAGGGAAAGACCCATGTCTTCTTACTGGCAGATAGTAGATACCCAATACAAGCTTCTCCACTGAAGACTGCAGTGCTGCCGTTTTAGAAATGAGGCAGGGTGCCATATCGAGTAAATAGAATCCTCTGTTACTTGTTACTACACAGAAGAATACATCTCAGAATTGGAAAATACTGTGTGTTACACATTGCTGTTAAGGGAATGTTTGTCTTACTAGTAAGGGGCTTTCACAGAATGTGCTGCACAATAAGGTTTGTCTCTTGAGTACTGTTTTACCTTAATGGAAATTTTTAAATGCAGGGTGAACAGTAGATCTGTTACTTTGTCAAGGCAGTTGGCCTCCACATAGAATTAGCTTGCCGGTTACTTTGGGTTAAAAACATTTGTGTTGTTGATTGTATTTTTCTGTATTTTTAGTTCTGAGCTGCTTGAATCTATTCATATATGTCATTTCTTCTATTGCCTTCTGCTGGATGCAATTAACTATAGCATAAACCACTGTACATGATATCCTGCAGGTCCTTCAGAATTTGTCTTGGCCAGGGCGTTCATGAGAGACAGCTGTAGTGGAATGGAAAGAACATAGAACTCGTTGAGAAAACCTGCATTTCCCCCACCTCTGACACTTGGTGGGTGACTGGGGAAATGAAGGTAAAATAGAAATAGAAATAGTAATAGGTTTGAAATTATAGGGCCGTCTTGAGGATTGATTGACCATAGTGCCTGAAACATAGCGTGTGATCAATAAAAGTGAACTATCTTTATCATTGTTAACGATGATGAAGGTTCAGCTCTGGGTGAGTCTTTTAACTCCTCAGGCCATCCTTAATCCAATCCAGCCATTGCCACGTATAAGTGGACCTTCAAAGTCCTCATCAGTTTTTAGCCACTGTCTCAAACTACTTACTGAGACCCTTCTTGCACTGTGCACAGACTCATTCCTGAGTCACGTATTCTGTCCCCGGGTCTTAATGAATGCTAGTTATTCTTATTGTTCTTCAAATTGTCTTTACAGCAACATTTCCAAAGTTACCCAAATAAAATGCTCTCCGAGGAAAGGTCCCAAGAGTAAAAACGGTTTGAGAAACAGCTGCTTGCCATGTCCCTGCCCTGGAGATTTGCACTGTGCATTAGAATATTAAAGACTCTGAGGAGTCCTGTATCTTTCTTATTTTCTGCATATGAAATTGTTTTTGCAATTACAGTATACCTCCCCCCAATAGAAGCTCTTCTGTTCTTGCTGTCTTCATTTCTATATGAATGACCCTTATCATTCTTCCACTCTTTCCACTTCAGGGGAGTCCTTCAATAGACAGGGGCTATGAGGTTGTAGTCGCTGCGATCAGGCCACCAGGACCATAGAACATGCCAATTTGTACACTAGAAGTTTCCAGGTGGTTGGTATTCAATGCCATTTTCTAGCTTGTTTACAAGTTCTTTCAATATGACAACATGCTCTGGTAGCTGGCAGACTTTTCTTTCGATATCAGCTGAATTTTAAAGTGTAGCCAATGGAACAGGGAGTGTAATCTCATATAGAGGAGGCTATATGTCATATATATACACCCATGCTACGATTCTGCGTGTCCCAAGCTTTATGGCTTGTTTTTCAGTTTACTATGCATTAGTATG
Organism: Equus quagga; assembly: GCF_021613505.1. Lineage (NCBI taxonomy): Eukaryota > Metazoa > Chordata > Mammalia > Perissodactyla > Equidae > Equus > Equus quagga. The sequence goes on from NC_060276.1 coordinate 13,178,586, forward strand.
CCAGTGTACCAGTTTGGTGCCATAAGGCCCATCTTGAAATAAAAGTTGCCTATAGCTATTGAGCTAGGGTCTCTTGGGTCATAAGTAAATGCCACTTTAAGTATTACTTTTTGAGCATTTCAATTTATAAAAGAGGTAAATAGGAGTAATTATTCATTTTACTAATGGATCCAGTGCAAGATTGCTTTGTAAGGCCTTTCCAGAGTATATTTAAATAAGCATTGATTTATACGCAACTTTCCAAGATCAAACCATTTGATTAGGTAAAGGAAAGGATAGCTGCCATGGGCTATGTGGTTTAATTCCTTCCCTTAGCAACATTCTTTGCATCTGATTTTTTTGTTTCTGCATAATCGGCAGATCATGAAGAGGCTTTCATGACTAGAATATTTTGTGAAATATTACCATTTAGGTCTTTCTTTTTACCATTAGAGAAATTTGTACTTTAGACCTGTGTTTTTGTGTTTTGTATTCCATGGAAAAGCACCATTCTTTGGTTTTGATTTGGATGGATTTTGTTTAAACACTATAAATGACTTTTAGAGAATTGAGTTGCGCATTTAAACGGTGTGCCAACTTTTAGGCCACCTGGGTGCCATTAGTACATTGTAGACATATGTTGTCTAATGATATTCATTTAGTCTAAAAGAGATAAGAGGTTTTCAGAAACAGTGAACTCATTCCTGAGAGCACCTAATGCATTGGGTGAATCATCCTGAAACTGAAGAGTTATAATGTGTACTAAGGTCCTGTGGGAAATGGCACAGCCAAATATTTAAGAAAGGACAGATATAATGATCTTCTAGAAAGGATCTTTATAAATAAGAAAGCTGAACTGATGGGCACTGAGAGGATGGATTGCTTTTCAATCAGGAAAAACTTTTTGTTAGATGCTATTTCGGTAAATGCCCTCACCTATGCTGCGAGGAGCACCATTGGAGGTCATATTTTCTAGAAGCCCTCACAGGTTAGTGCAGTGTAGCCAAGCTATTTCTTCATTCCCCAGGGAGTTAGAAACTCCCTGTTTAAGAACCAAATAACCATCCTGATGTGAGTTTGGCTGCCACCATGGAACCGAGTATAGTGCAGAGCTTTGGACGCTATTGTTGGGAAACCTAGAATTCAATTTTTATCAGACTGCCTCTGGAAAGTGTCATTTTGTCTTCATGAGCTAAGCGTGTGCCTACTCAATTATGATATCAATTACCTACATTCTTAGTGTATACGATATGCCAATCACTGTGCTTTACATACATGATTTCATTTAATTCCCATTTTGCAGATGAGAAAACTGGAGCTTAGAAAGGTAACCTGCCTGAAGTCACACAGCTTGTAAGTAGCAGAACTGGGACTCAAACGTGGGCAATCAGAGCCCAGAGGTCAAGTTCTTTCCCATAGCAGTCCATTTTGAAAGGGTTTGCATGCTTATCATGGGGGCCTGAAAAGGTAAAGGACATGTTACCTTTCCCTTTGAAGCAAAGACAAGAGGAAGCACTGAATTATTTTTGTTTAGCTGTTCATTATGGAGCACCACTATGTGCCAGGTACCATGCTAAGGCTTTACGTGCATTATCTTTTGTAATCCTCCCAACAATATTGTGAGTTTCAGCTTATTATTTGCCCCCAGTTTTGAGATGAGAAAATGGAGACTTGGTGCGTGAATTTAAACTTACTTGTCCAAGGTCAACTAGCTAGTAAATTATGACCTGAGATTTGAACCCATGTCTGTCTGACTCCAAAGACCATGGTCTAACTACTATGTATACGTTGCCCTGGTGAGCACCTCCCAAGACCATCAAAGCAGTCATTTTGGCTGACACATTTATCACTCACAACCGAGATGCTGCAGTGATGGATAGGAGAAGGGAAGATGAATGAAGTGGCAGTCCTACCTTCCTGTGGTCTTTTTCAGTGGGCCAAGAATCATCCTCTTTAAGGGAACACTTTGCTTAACTCCTGAGGCTAGTGGTCTTGTCTGCATTAGAAATGGATTAGGAGCTACCTGTGTGGTGGAGGAAATGCCCAAAGGAGAAAATGTTTGAGCACGAATATCATTCTTAAGCACAAATTGAGTAGGGCATATAATTTCCTTGCAGCAAGATGTAATAGTCTGCTCACTGAAGCAGAAAGACAGTATTCCTTTTCCTTAGGGGTTGTGAAGCTACAGGATAAGTGAAGGAAGGGATGTGAGTTGGAGGCTTTTTAACATAGAAAATCCTAACACTTCTGATTTTTTCTCTTTAAAGGCCAAATGTTATCATATTATGGGCTGTTTGAATATGCTTAGACAGAATATAGGCAGAATTCTGTGAAACTTGTCCTGGATTGTGGCCGAGATCTTTGACACACCTCCATTTTTTTTTTTTTTATTAATGTTATGATAGATTGCAACCTTGTGAGATTTCAGTTGTACATTATTGTTAGTGACACACCTCCACTTTTAAGGTGTACTTTTTATCACAAAGAATGAGAAGTTATTATTATGCATCCTCAGTTGTCCTTTAACTTTTGACCTCCATAAGTTCAGTTTTTACAAAATGTATCATAGTTAGCTATGTTCTAATTTTTTCGGTTATTTGTACCCTGGGGCATAATAAAAGAAAAATTTTGCCTATTAATCCTTTACACTGGAAAGTGAGTAGGTAAAGTGCATCTAGGATATACAACCTTGCCACTGAAGTCATCAGATCAGTCATGGATACTATCGTCTGTCTCTTTCATCTCCCACAACAGATGTCCCAAACCTCTGCCACTTGACTCAAGCCTCTGCCCCATCTGAAGCCTACTGTGTTACTCTGGGTTATCCAGAGAAACAGACCCAATAGGAGATATATATATATAAAGAGAGAGAGAGAGATTGACTATATGAATTGGCTCCTATGATTATGGAGGCCAATAAGTCCCACAATCTGCCATCTGCAAGCTGGAGAAGCAGGGGAGCCGATGTTATAATTTGTTCCAGGACCGAAGGCCTAAGAACCAGGGGAGTCAGGAGTGCCAGTAGATGAGGGCAGGAGAAGGTGGATGTCCCAGCCCACACAGAGAGCAAATTCACCCTTCTTCTGCCCTTTTACTCTATTTAGGCCCTCGATGGACTGGACAATGCCCATTGACATTGGTAAGGGTGATCTTCTTTACTCAGTCTGTTGATTCAAATACTAATCTTTTCTGGAAACACCCTCACAGACAAACTCAGAAATAATGTTTTACCAGCAATTTGGGAATCCCTTAGTCCAGTCAAGTTGATACATAAAATTAACCATCACACCTACTCAACAGATGAACTCACTACGTTGTGGAAAAAAGTCCAGGTGAACCCCCTCAGCTTCCCTCTTCTGCACCTTCAAACTTGCCGGCATTTGCAGTCACCCTCTGTCCCATTCCCCATCTCATAGGAAATATCTCTCTTCCTGTTCAAAGTTACTCCTCATTTCTGCATGTACTGTGGATCACATTCTTCCTGCCCCTTCAATGACCTTGATCTCAATCAGTTCTCTCTCCCTTACATTTCTAGCTCTTTCCTTCCCACTGGCTATGCTGTCTTTTGGAATATAAATATGCTCAGGTAAAGGAACTCTGGAGCCTTTTGGTGCTAATTGGCAGGGGTAGAGGATAAGGGGAAAATGAGTTACAGGTTCACTCCCATGCTTCAACTATCCCCTGGACAAAAATAATCCGTTGGTGAAATGTTCTGATCTCTTAAATGCATACAATGATATGGACATGATATGGTTCTTTTGAGGATCAAATTAAACACTTCATATCACTGAACAATGTGTACCACCAGATATAGAAACTAGAACCTAGTAAGTGCTCAAAAATAATGACAGTTGTGGTCATGATATTATTTATAGTACTTACAGTAGTAGTAGGACTAATTGGCTGGGGGAATTGAACTGAGATATCTTCAAGTTGCCCTTTATTTATCCAAGCACGAGTCTGGATCCCATAACCCCCTGTCCAATCCTTTGTCACAGGGTTTAATACATTGTAACTGTATCTAAACTCTCTCCCAGTTTCATTTCCTCTCAAAGCCACCCTTGTTCCAGGCATACCAGACCACTTGCCATTCCCCCACCATGCTGTGGACGTTCATGCCTCATGATTCTGTTTATGCTGTTCCCTCTGCTTTCCATGTCTTTCCACCTTCTCCACAAGACCTAGACAGGTGCACCTTGATCAGTGATGTTTTCTTCATCCCCACATTACTCTGGGCAGAGTTGGTGATCCCATAGCCTTTATATGTATTGTCCCAGATTTATGTTCATTGTTGACTTGCTTTTCCATCTGCTACACCTGGAACTCCTAGAGGACTAGGGTGAGTCAAGCTTGGTATCTCCAATGCCTGGGTACTCAGGAAAAGCCTAATGATTATGGTAATGGACAACTACTATGGCCTCGTCACACTGCCCACCAGTTGAGAAACTGCATGGTCCCTTTAACCAAATTTTTTATCACATTATTGGAGATTCTTTTTTTTCTTTTTACTTTTAAAGCCATGAAATATCAATACTCCTTTCTTAGACATTCTAAAGATGGGAAATTAATACAATATTCGGTTCCCTCTTTTTTGTTCCAATTGATGCTGAGAAATAGAACCTTTTAGTTTCTTGATTATAAGGGGGAGTTAGCCTCTTAAAAATAATTGGCTCCAATAAGCAGAATCCCTTCTCAGCCACTCTTCTCTCACTTCTTTGTGAGGATTTTAGTGATTCCACATTAATTTGAAAGACAGCTCTGCCATCTTCCTTGCTCAGTGTGTACAAGACCACTTAGCAAACTGGGAGGCAGTAATTATCATCAACTTACTCTTTCATCCAAGATGCAAAGCACAGCTTCAGCATTTAGCAAAGAGTTGCAGACAAGATAATTCGATTGGTTCAGGCTCAGTCCCATTGGCAGGGTCAGAGGTATGATGCTGGTAGGCAAGAAATTGATTGAGGAGGGAGGAGGCGTTTTGGGGTCCCTTAGCCAAGGGACTCGATTGTTGCTTACTTTAGAAGTTGGCAACCTTATGACAGCTAGTAGTTTATTCACATCTTGGTCAGTGGCTACAGATATCCTAAAGACCTTACTTTGCTTTTCCTACAAGCAGATCAGACCCTTTCTTCCAAGAGTGGATGTCCTACTTACATCTTTACTTGTTGGCAACCTCAAGCTTAGAAGTAAACTAAAAGGTCAATTTATCAAAATATTCCCTTTTATTCTTGCTTGAATCATTTCAATACTGTCTATACCTCTATCTTGAGCATAGTGGTAAATATCTCCAGCTGGGCCACCGACCAGATATTTGACCTTGGGTGTGGTATTTAACCTCTCTGAGCTTTAGTTTCCACATATGTGAAATGATCATAACATTAGTACCTACCTATTGAGATCATTGTGAATATTTAATGGGAGAGAACAGAGGGAAAGTTGACTTTTATTATTACGAATTGATTTTACTTTTTCCTCCCACCCTGACCCCCTGCAGAAGGACCCTGCAGGACAAGCTTCAGTGCCTTCAGATATGTGAAAACATTCATTAATGTCCTCCAGAGTTTCAATGAAGAAGCTTCATCTTGTGACCATTACCTCCAGTTGGTCACTCTTTCTTTTAAGAATTTGAATGCCAGGATTCAATCAGGAGCAAGTATGGTGAAAGATATTGTACATTGATATCAGTTATCTGAAAAGTCTTACGTATGAGTAAAATTGCCCAATCAGTGAGCAATCTGACAGACTAAGGCCTGGCTGCAAAACAGTGATCTGAACATTTTGAGAAAGTCACTTTAGTTTCAGGGGCTGCTTTGATGTGTTGCAGAAAAGAAGTTATTTCAGAGAAAATATATTTTCTGTTAGAAGGCTAAAATATCAATTTTTAAAAAGTTTTTTGGTTTGGTGTACTAATCTCTTAATTTTTGTATCCTCTTTTTTCCCGTTCTCACTTTCTTAAATCAACTATAATACTTGCTTTGAAAACAAAACAAGGTTTTCCAACATTGTCAACATTTTGAGCCAGATAACTTTGTTGGGGGGGAATGTTCTTTGCACTGTAGGATGTTTTAGCAGCATCCTTGGTCTCTTATCCTTGACATACAAGTAGCACACCACCCCTGCTCCTGAGTTGTGACAACCAAAAATGTTTCTAGAATGACAAATGTGCCTTGGAGGGGCAGAAACTCTCCCATTTGAGAACCACTGATTTAAAATATTTTTGAAGCCTCAATGCTAGAACATGGGAAGAATTCTCTGTTTTAGAAAGAAAAAAGAAGAAAATGTTGGGCAAGGCAGGTTTTCTCCAAAGAATGATATGGGTCAATCCCACTCAATTTCCAGATATTTTTGTAGGGTTTATCTAGTATAAGGAATTAACTGTGTGTTTTGACTTTTGTTCCTATTAATTGGTTTCCCTTTTCATTTGGTTCCTCATCATCTGGACATAGGTTATGCCTATGTTTTAATTTCTGCTGTAAATTCACAGATTACACACCTGGGCTTAAGAGTGAATTTGGAAGTCAAGTATTCCCCATTTGCCCCTTGTAGATCCATTCTCCTTTTTTGGACCTGCTCTGGCCATAGAGTGTGGGCTGAGTGAATCGTACAGAAGCCCTTGCCTCTGGCCTCAACTGGTTCAGTTAGAGCAGGCCAGTGGGGAGCACTGGCAAGAGGTGGGAGGACAAGAGGGGAGAAAGGTTGGGATTCCTCTACATTTGGCTACAGTTTCTTTCAGGTGGCCCTTCTTCCAAGGGTGCAGCTCTCCCTTGCTTTCAAAAATAACTCTCTCGCCAGGCTCCTTCAGATTTAAGTGGGATAACAACTTTCTACTCTTCTTCATCCCTGGGATCTTCACCATCTCATAAGGGTTCTCTCAGTGTTGCCCATGTTTCTATAAATGGTCCCTTAATTCTATACTCTTCAGTTACTTCCTTGAATGTGTCATCTGTTTCCTTCCAGAAAGCTGCCCATATAAGATGAACCTTCTCTTTCGGGGAACCCAGGTAGCTTTTGGTAACCTGTTTCCATCAGGGTATTGATTTCCTCTCAGGTGTCTTATAAAGTTCCCATCCCACTATCTGTAACTCTGGTCCGGCAGAGTTGTTGACAAATCTTAACATTACTACATGTAACAAAGTGAAGGTAAAGAATTGCTTTGATTCCTTTAATAGGAATAATATGATGGTTACACCTGTCCTCATTCTGCAGGAAGAGATTAAAGAGATTTTCCATTTGCTTTAGAGTGGTTCTAATCAAGCAGATATCCTGGACAGAGGAACTACCACATTTCTTGACTTGATCTGACCTTGAGGTTCAGTTTGTATTCATGATCATGTGATCTTCATCATCAACCATAGCCACCCAATACTGCATTCCTCCCATATATGAGGGTCTGTACTAGGTGCTGGGTATAGGGGTGCAGAGTGTATGAACCTTGATCCTCCTTCCTAGATTGAAGAAACTGAGCTGGGCACATAGACTATGGGAAAATCATTTGATTTTTTTCTTTTTGAAAGTCTTGAAATCATCTTTCTTTTATACTCTTCCTTCTATCATTCAATCTGATCACCATTGATCCCCCCACTCTTTTCCATATAGTCAACAAATCATAGAACTCATCCCTCCAAAGCAGCACTGTCCAATAGCAAAATAAAGTGAGCCACATGTATAATTTTATATTTTTTCGCAGCCACATTAACAAAGTGAAAAAAACAGGTGAACTTAATTCTAATAATATATTTATTCCAATATGTCCAAAATATTGATTCAACATTTAGTCAATATAAACATTTTTAGTGAATAGCATATATTTTTTTTTTGAGGAAGATTAGCCTTGAGCTAACATCTGCTGCCAATTCTCCTCTTTTTGCTGAGGAAGACTGGTCCTGATCTAACATGCATGCCCATCTTCCTCTACTTTATATGTGGGACACCTGCCACAGTATGGCTTGCCAAGTGGTGCCATGTTCGCACCCGGGATCCGAACCAGTGAACCCCGGGCCGCCAAAGCGGAACATGCGCACTTAACCACTGCGTCACCGGGCCGGCCCCAATATTATACTTTTTGAATACTAAGTTCTTAAAATTTGTATATTTTAAACTTAGAGCACATATCAATGCAGATACCAAATATTCATTGGGAATATTTAGTCTGTATTTTGATTTTATCAAATTTACTGCTGAAAAAGTAGACCTGTATTACCCAAGTTGTTCCAAACATACTTGAAAATTTTGCAATAACTGAATTGGATAGTAGCTTTTACATTTAAATTTAAGTAAAGTAAATATTCATTCCTTAGTTGCATTACCACACTTCAAGTATTAGTGGATATCATATTGGACCACGCATGTCTAAATTATCTCCAGAATGCATCTCATCTTCTCACTTCACTGGTAAAGCCTTAGATGAGAGCCTTCCCATTGGTTGTTTGGACTATTACCACATTCTCCTATCCAACCTCTTTGTCTTTAATCTTATGCCACCTCACTCAAACCTATCATCCTCACTGATTCCTGAAGGATTTTGGTGAAACGCTTATCTGATCACATCATTTCACTGCTTAAGAATTCTTCAGTGCCCACTGTTGACTGCAGGATAAAGCCCAACTTCCTTAGTCTAGCCTGCTAGGCCCTCCCTGACCTGGTCCCTGTCAACCTCCCCAGCCTCTGCTTCTGCCTGTCCTCCTGCTCTTCAAACACACTAGACTAGTCCCCATTGTCTAAGAGCATCATGCACAAACAACTCTCCACAAATTCACTTGCACTAAGTTCTCCCAAATCTTACTGTTTATTCAGGGCCCAAATGAAATGTCATTTCCTATAAGAAGTCTTGCACTGGCCCTTCTGCCAGGCAACATTAAAGTCCCCATTCTTATCTCAAATAAAACACTTTTCCCATTGTAATATCTTCAGATGTGAGTTGATCTGGCTCATGAACTAGTCTGGAAGCTCAGAGCAGGGGTCAGCAGAGTATAGCCCATGGGCCAAATCGTGTGTTTTTTAATAATGTCTTACTGGAACGCAGCTATGCTCATTCATTTGCATGTCATCTATTTCTGTGTTTATGTTCCAGTGGCAGAGTTGAATAGTTGCAATAGAGACTGAATGAATGACCCAAAGGGCTAAAATATTTATTATCTGGCCTTCTACGGGAAAAGTTTGCCTACCTCTGCCCTAGAGGTTGGGGATTCTGTCTTATCCATCTTCAGTGCCTAGCATGGCACCAGGCACATAGCAAGTTCTCAGAAATGTTTGTGGAATTGAGAAATAGATGAATTGAATGAAGTTGGATTGATGAGTTGAATGAAAGTTGATGTTTTTATCTGTAATTGATTAGATTTTTGAGGACAGAAAATCCTTTTTTGCTACCTCTTTAGAATTCTTAGTAATATCTACCTTATTGCCACTTTATAACTGCTTAAATAAAATAATTTTGTTTTACCACCTTCATTTGTTTTTTTAACACTATGTACCACCTGCCTTTTGTACTTTAATTTCTGTTTTGTTTTACTTGTTTCTCAAGGAAAGAAATTGATTAAATCCTGAGAAGTTGAGTGCCTCCAACACACTGAATTGGCAGAAGCTGTAAATTCAAGTGTAGGCTTGATCTTTGGCCTAATCGGTTGCTTCAGATAAGACGCTTGACCTAACTTGTTAGTGTTATTTTCTGATTCTTTAGTGAAAATTACAATGTCCCACCTTCAAGTTATTGCTTGAAGCTGTGTGAATACAATATGCAGTTTTGTAATGAGTATTACTAACATAACATAGATTTTCCTAGAATAATAGAAGCTATGTTTCCTCAAAAGAGAATGGAGAAATAAGCAGTATATCCACTAATTTTAAACAGTGCTGAGAGTCGGCCTCCATCATTAAAAGTTCCCCGTTTGGGGGAAGAAACTATTGGCCATCAATAATCCCATCATAACTGAGTAGTAACACCAGATGACCACTTGGCCATCACTCTAATGGTGCATTTTAAAACTAGAATTCTTACAGCACACATTGCAATTTGCTTCTACACTTGAGCCATACCTTTATGAATGAAGAACTTGAAGGATGGATGAAAGGCTAGAGATCTTATAGAAAGGTCTGGAGGCTTTATGTCATGAGGGCAAAAGATGGAGAGGCTGTTACTGGGAACTTCTATTTTTAGGAGGATTTTCTATTTTGATAGTGGGTAGAAGCATTCATTATCCACACCCGTACCCACACTCAGCCTTATAGTTTTAAGTTTTTAGCTTGCTCTTTTCTCAGAATTCTTAGGTTAATGACAGATTCCACTTGTGGAACACTATATGCCATTTTTATATCTTCATATAATTCATCTCTTGTTTTCACAATAACTCTGTGAGTTACATACTATTATCTTCCATTTATGGATAAGGATACTGAACCTCTAAAACACTAAATGCCCTGCACCCAGGTGTCATAACAAGTAAGTGTCAGAGCTGGGATTTGAACCCAAGTTTCAGGAGCCAATGGTCTTAAACACTCTAGAGGCTGTAATATTTTCTGAGATGAAAGGAATTAGGCTTTTAAAAAGAAGTACCCCTACTGTGCTTTGAAATATTTTACCTTTTTCATTGGAAGGATTGAGTCATACAGCTAGAAGGGGCCAGAGAAATCACCTAATTTAACCCTAAGAGATTGAACAACTTGCCCACATTAGCTCAGTGAAGTTATAAATGGAATGCACTAGCCTCCCGACTCCTAGTCTAGTGCTCCTTACGCTACATCCCAATTCACATTTCTGGTTGGATGTAAGCAAGTGTACACGCATTTTATTTTATTTTAAGATTAAATTTAAGCAAAGTACTTCTGCTGAAAGAAGAGGGAAGAAAAGACAAGAGTACTCCGAAAGTAAACCAAAGATGATTTATTTTTACCGTATTTTCGGGGAATCTAGCCGTGGATGCCTGCACACACCAAGCTGCCTGTTTAAGAGTTCTGCTGCTGATAGCCTGGGCTACTGTGAGCAACTCTGTAGAGCTCTCTGAGCCTTAATTTCTTATTTGTAAAATGAGGAATCTGGGCTAGGTGTAATCTAAGTTTCTTTCTGGCCAACAGTTTATGGTTTTAAGAGTGTGACTAGGGGGTGCCAGGACCAATTAAAGGAGACAGATTTTGTCTCAATATAAGAAATTCTTTCAATGGGCATGACCTTCCTAAAATGAATTGAGATACCTTAAGAGATGAGGAATTTCTATAGTCAAGCAGAAATGGACAGCGACTTGCTGGGAATACTGTAGAAGTTATTCAGACATTCTATTAACGATTAGATTACAATTATGATTATGCTTTACACTCTGCGAGAAGATTATGTTGACGTTTCCAGGAATAACCACAGCATCTGATCCTGTGGTCAACTACGTACTCATTCAACAGCTGGCTATTGAGTACCTTTGAGGAGTCCAGGTACCGTGCTAGAACTGGGATGTCAAGACTTAGGACATGCCTTCTGTCTCGAATGTCATAGACCAGGAGTCAGCAAATTATGGCATATAGGTCAAATCCCACCCAGAATCTCTTTTTGCAGATAAAAGTTTTGGAACATAGCCACACCCGTTCATTTGCATGTTGTCTTTGGCTGCTTTTGTGCAATAACAGCAGAACTGAGCAGTTGCAACAGAGACCATATGGCTCACGAAGCCTAAAATATTTACTATTTGATTCTTTATAGTAAAAAATTGCCAAGCCTTGTCATAGACAAACATGTACATCTTTAACTTCACTCTAGTGGCCTAAGTACAAAACTGGAGGAGGCACCAAGACAGCACATATAATTACTTCTTCTTGAAGAGGGATCAGAAATTTTTCAGAAAAATGAAACCATATAATCATGCCGTCTTTGAGTGGGAAGAGACCTTAGTGGTTGTAACTGTCCTAATTTCCCATCCGTTCCTTTACATGTTGCCTCTACAGCATCCCTGACATCCCTGATAGACTGACATTTCTTTAAGAAGGAAAGTATACATGCTCCCGGCAGAGTAGTGTCAAAATTTTATAAAATTTGGCCTGCCAATTTATGCAGAAGAAGCATGAGAGATCCACAGGTGGCCTTTACATTCTAAAAGGGATTAAGAAAGACCACTCTCCATGTTACTGTTTGAATTTCAAGTGCAGCAAGTTCAGACTCTTTATCTGGCCCATGCTGATGAGATGGATCTGTAGGAAACTTGAGGGAATAAGGGCTTGGGGCCTCTCCTCCTTCCTGTACAGGAGGATGAAAGCCCAGTGTCTGGGGCCAAACTTTTATCACCCTGGCAGTATTACGAAGTCCTGTGAGGCAGGACAGACGCAAAGGTACTCAGTAACTGGTTTTAGGGAGATATGGAAGAATAACTAGAACCGCTTCCATCACTTTTACTCTAATATCATACAGGACTTCCTGGGGTACGCGCAGTAGGTATTCTCAAGATAAATGATGTTGACTGATTGACTGAATTCTTCTAGAATTTATGTTTAGTCTGGAGAGGACTACAACTTTGTGATTAATGATTTGTTAAATATTCTGTTCACTCATACTTTGAAAACCTTGATTCCCTAATTATTTTTAAAATGCAGTGTGAGATGGATACTACGACAGTGAGAGTCCTGGAAATTCTTCTGTTAAACTCATGAAGGTCTTCTTAGAGGCAAAAAACATCCATTTTGCTTTACTTTTAATTTTGACATGATTTCAGACTTCTAGAATAATCACAGGAGCAGTACTCTATAGTACACTACTGTTTATAGTACAACACTGTTTTCTGTATTTTTGCAGTTAGAGCACTGCCATAAATAACCCTGTGCTTACGTATTTTCATATTTTTGGAGATATACGTTCAGGGTAAGTCCTTGTCAGTGGGATTGCTGAATCAAAGGTAAGTACAGATTTAGTTTAGTTAAGTATTGCCAAATTCCCTTCAGAAGGGTTGTGCCAGTTTGCATTCCCACCAGCAATGTATGAGAGTGCCTGTTTCTCCACAGCCTCACCTACAGAATGTGTTATACTTTTAAGTTTTTGCCAGTCTGATAGGTGAGAAATGGATGCTTAATATAGTTTTAATTTGCATATCCTTTATGATGAATGAGGGTGAATTTTTTCATAAGCTTAAAGGCCATTTTTCTGTCTTTTTTTGGTGAGTTATCTGTTCATATTTTTGGCCATTTTTCTATCTGGGATTTGTGGTTTGTTTCCTTCAGATTTTCAGAATTATTTATATGTTAGAGATATTAGGCATTTATCTGTCATACATATTACAGATATTTCTCCTGGTTTCTCAGTTATCTTTTCATTTTTTGTGGTATTTACTGACATACGTTCGTTTTCTTTACTCATATTATGTAGTGATATTTAGCAATCTTTTCTTTTGTATCTGGATTTGGAGTTCTAGTTAGAAAACCTCTTGTTACACCCATTTTAAAAAGAAATTCACGCATATATTCTTCTAGTTCTTGTATGCTTCACTCTGCATTTAGGTTCCTGATCCATTTGGAACTTATTCTTATGTATGGTGTGAGGTGTGGATCTAATTTATCTTTTTCAAAATGGCTAACCTTTGTCCCAGTGCCGTCTATCAAAAACTATCTTTGCTCCAGTTATTCAAGATATCATCTTTATTATATACTAAAGTTGCATATTACCTTGGGTCTATTTCTGAACTTTCTATCCTTTTTTGCTGGTCTCTATTCATGTGCTAGTACCACACCTACTCAATTATAAAGAATTTATAGTATGTTTCATTGTCTAGTAGGGCTAGTACTTGCTCTAGATTTTGATTTTGGTGTTTCCATGGCTATTGTTAATTTTTCCATGTGAAGTTCAGTAATAACTTGTCTAACTCTGTAAAAATCTTGTTGATATTTTGGGGGAGATTATATTAAATTTATAAATTAACTTTATAAATTGGGTGAACTTTTTATACTGTTGATTCATCCTATCAAAGAATAAGGAATGTATTTCCATTTCTTTATGTCTACTTTTGTGTCTTTTATGAGTGGAAAAACTTTAAATTAAGAAAGTTAGATTTTTCTTTGAAATATTGAAGTTATTTAGAACATGAGAAATATGTTTAAGATCATGCCATTTATATATATAACGAGTAGAAGAGAGAAGAACAAATTTGTTCCAAGCCCATTTCAATTGTAATCCAAAATGGAAATATCCTAGTGTACCATTTCCTCATTCATTCATTCTCACCAGTGACTAAAGCCAGAGAACAGCTTATCAAAACCAAAGAGAATAGCTGTAAGGGATGACAGTTATGATAATAATCGAGATTCAAAAATATCTTAAATTGCAATGTGAGATGGATACTATGACAATGGGAGTCCTGAAAATTCTTCTGATAAACTCATGAAGGTCTCCTTAGAGGAAAAAAGTCTAGAATGATCACAAACTCAAGAAGTGGAGAAAATCTACACTAGGGTTCAAAAGTAGAATTGCATAGGTGAAGTCAGGGAAAAACTGCTTCAGCTGCAGTGATTTTGATATCTGGAGGAGGAATCTAGATTGACCTATAAACTAAACCGGAGCCAATACTTTCTATTTAGTGGCTGTTAAAAGAACATATTCATCCAAGCTGCATTAAAACACATGTGATGACCAGATCAAGGCAAGCAGTGCAGTGCTTTGGTTGGACTAACCTGTAGGTAGCACTCTCTTCATTTGTGAAGAAGAATCATAAATTAAGGAGACATGGACAAAGTGGAGAGAATCTGGAGGAGAGCACCCATCAATGTCAAGGGCTCCAGAGAGCATCTGCTCTGAGGAATAGTTGAAAGAACTGAGGATATTGGGAAAAAAAGAAGACAAAACTTGGAGCTCTTACCTGTCTTTTGATAAATGGGTGTCAGGAGCTCAGCACTGCTCTAGAGACCAGAACAAGAAGCAACAGGAAAGTGACCAGGGGGCAGCTGTTGGTTCAACTTGGATTTCCTAGTGAAATTTCAGTTGGCCAAAGAGTTTGTGGGGGAGGGGGAAGAGGTGAGAAAAGAGGATAGAGAGAGAAAGAATGAGAATGCAAGAATGGACGATGATGGAGCAACAGCAGAAGCAGAGAGCTCAATTATGAGGATGTTGGCACACTGTAGGCAGAAGACGATGGTGATTTGGTCTAGACTGCTGAGTGACAGTGGAGACGATGAAAAGTGGTTGGATTTGGAATATCATTGTTGATGAGATTTATGGATAGGTTGGATGTGGGAAATGAGAGAGAGACTGAAATGAAGGATGCATTTTTAGGTTTTGCGGTTGAATAACTGGGTGCCATTTACTGGGACAGGGAATATTAGGGGGAAATCGGGATGGAGTAGTGGTGGGATTGGAAACCTAGAGTTGTTTTATGATCATGTCAATTTTGAAATGTCTACTAAGCATCGAAGTGACCATATTCAGTATGTAGTTGGCCTTATGAACGTGAAAATAGAGACAAGTCAATATTGAAGCTGTTGACGATTCACAGCTCTAGATGGTTGATTTTTAGAAGTTTGACCTAGAGGTAAGTGGTTCATTACTATGTATTATCTAGTGTCTGTTCTAAAGGAGCTTCCAGTCTGGTTTGGGAGGCAGAAAACCATTTTAGAGCAATTCGAGAGGTAAGCAATTAAAAAGAGATGTTGTAGACTTGATAAGTGCAAATAAAAGCCTGAGATGAAAGAGATCATTGAAGACTGCAGTAGAAGAAGGCTTCCTGCAAGAGGTAGCATTTGTTACAGGCCTTGAAGGCTGTGCCCAGGGAGAGAGGAAGGATATGACCATTCAAAGCTCTGATAAAATATAGTGTGGCCTTAGTTTTTTGTGAAAGTGTCCCTCAATATGGCTTGACTTGATGACTTTGACATTTCCTGAGAGTACCCTGGGTGCTGTGCTCCACTTTGCTTTGGGGTGGAAACGCCCCAATTTTGCTCATGGTTAGTGAATAGTGTTTGCTCGTGGTTAAGGGATGTGGACGTTGGAGTGCAGCAGGGCACATGACTTTCAAGGAATCTCAAATATTTGTGCCCTGCGTGGCCTATCTCTAGCAGCAGAGATAATCACCTCCTCATAGGATTAAACCCTCTGCTTGGACCAGGATGCAGAGTGGTTTCCTCACAGTAATATCAACTCAGTTTGTCAGGTGGAGAAGCTATGGGAGGAAATACACATGGGCAGGTGGGAGAGCACTTGGGGAGAAAAGCACTTCCTACACTTGGAAGTGTTGACAGGTTCTGCACTAATGCTCTGAATATAGACAGCAGGTTGTGTGTTTCTGCTAAGGCAGCTGCCACCAACAGGAGCACAGGCTGTGCTATTCTAGGAAGCCGTCATAATCTGATTGTAGCTCTTGCTCATTTTACCTTGTGATACATTCTTTCACGTGAATCCATATTGTCCAGTTCCAAATTCGTGTCCTCACATCCCCACCCTGAGATAGAACTTGGCTTCTCTTCTCTATACTTGCTGAAGGCATGTCCTACAGTAGTAGTTTTCAAATTCAGCCTTTGGGAACCCTAAGGATTCTGAGCTGTGGAGTGCTAGGAGACAGATGATGAAGTTAGGGGACAGATGTAATCAGGTTGGGACTAAAGCCCACCTCCCCATGCATACCAGCTCTGCTTTTAATTGTTTTGTATTTCAGGTTCTACGTATGGTTTCAGTTACATAAAGTGTGAAATTTACTGTTTTGAAAAGTATAAATTATGAATTGAAACTCCTAATTTAACTAGATTCTTTCATTAAATTCGGAGATTTTTTTCAGAATTGTTTTCTTACTGCTGGTCAACATAAGAATATCTTTATTTTAATGATTAGTTAGGTCATATAGCAAGAAAAATAGGAGTTTTAAGGGGAGAATAAGCCTTCAACAATAGCAACAAAAATGACTAGAGTAAGATGGGTATGGAGAGGTATATAACCAATATACACCAATGAACTGAATAATTAAAAGAGTATTTTGGAAAACTGTTGCTGTTTAAGGATCTTTCTTTCATTAATCTAGCCACTCATTAACAGCCGTTTATTGAATACCCACTATGTGTCAGGCACCATGCTCCGTCCTGGAGCCTCAAAGATGGACAGAGCTTATAGACTTTTTTATTCAGATAATCAGCCATCCCAGATTTTTAACAGTGCCCCCTCCTTCCCCCATCCCTCTAGGATTAAAAGTGGTTAGGTCCTAACATTTACAGAACTCCACTGCCTCTATACATTTTTGAATCATGAAATTATAATTTGTTTTTCATTCCAGCCACTTAGCAGAGGATTGATTAATTAGATTGTAAAGCCTAACAGATTCCTCTACCCCCACCCCCTACTTTAGATTGTTGGAGCACAGGTCCAATCAAATACTGCATTCAAAACATACAATCCAGGGGCTGGCCTGGTGGTGTAGTGGTTAAATTCACATGCTCCACTTTAGCAGCCCAGGGTTCGCAGGTTTGGATCCTGGGTGCAGACCTAGCACTGCTCATCAAGCCACGCTGTGGCAGCGTCCCACATGAAATAGAGGAAGATTGGCACAGATGTTAGCTGAGCGATAATCTTCCTCAGGCAAAAAGAGGAAGATTGGCAACAGAGGTTAGCTCGGGGCCAATCTTCCTCACACACACACAAAAAAAATACAATCCATCCAGTCAATTTAATAAGAGCATCAGCCACTTTTATACTTAGATTCCTTCTCAATGTATGTTTGTGCTAATGTTTGTCACACATTTTATGCCATTATCTCAAATCACTTTATTTCAGGTATAATATTTCAAGTATCTGAAAGTATAACAAAGGATTTTTGAAAGATTTTTAAGGACAGGAAACAAAGAGGTTTCTTTAGACACTAGTATCTGAAAATAACTTGGCATCTGATATTACCTTGTATGTTTATTTCCCCAAAGTCACCATATATAGATGATTTTTGTTATCCATATCCAAGTGTATTTATTTAAAGTTGAATGTATAAGATGTTATACATATACTAATTTGTATTTAATAGCATAGATAAACCCATGTCAACTTGATGTCTGACATTAATTTTGCAACTACTTGAAACATCTGCCTTTCCATTTGGTTGGTATCAAGTAATTGTTATGAATCTTTTTTTAAAAATCTCAAGTGGATCATGATAACATTAGGTAGTATGAAATAATATTGTTAACTTTTTCCCTACTATTAAGTTGATATTTCATTATTTCTTCAAAAGTAACGTGGGGGTCTTTTAGATGCCACAGTCTGAAATGAGGTTATAAGACTATAGATAATCTGTTTTGAGGGTTAAAATTATTTGAATGTGGGTCAGTGGGAAAGACCATCTCAAAAATTGAATATTCATCTTTTTCAGAACTTACCACAATATAGCAGAAAGCAAGACTGAATTGAACCGTTTCTTCTGATATACTTATACAATGTAGATTTGAATTGCAAAGAAGCCTTTTAAAAATAGGACGTGCGTATACAAGAAGAACCTAAGTCAGCTTAGCAAAACAGAAAAGCACATGGATTATATAGAGAGAGTGATATATTCTGTTAATGATTCTCCTTTTATGAACCAGGAAGTACTTGAAAATGTATGTGGTTTCAAGTGTGTGTGTGTGTGTGCATACACATCCTACAGACCTGTATATAATATCATACTAATTAGTGATGAAGAATTATGGTGAAAAGCGTCACTGGTCAAGCATTACTTGCTCCAACTAATGATTATGTCTACCTACCCTGGGTGCATATAGCTGCATATTGAAAATAAAAATCTGTTTCTGAGTGATGCTTTCAGGCCCACAGTGCATTGCACCAGTCAAGCGCAGGTGACATATGACAGGTAATGATGGTGGTAGGAGGAGCTATGACAACAAGACAGAGAGCATTTTATGAGAAAATATAATGCCACATTTAAAGCATCTAGCTGTCCATGAGAGTAAAGTGAGTGGTGCCAATAAGCTAAATAAAGGGATTTAAGAGGGTAAATTAGAAGCAGAGTGCTTGCAGTTTAGCTTCAACACTTTTTCCTTGTTAGTGAGCTAAAGATATTTTAAGTGAATGAAGAGGAAAATTTAAATTCTGTGGGAGCAAAGTGTGTCAGGTTTTATAAGGTGCATTAAGTCTAAATGTGGTAACATATGCCTCTCTTCAGAGGGATCACCTAGAGAACTGACTCCTTTCTGGAACTCAGGCAGAAATGATGGCACTGACTACACCAAAGTGGGCGTTACTTTTCAGAGTATGGATTTTTGTTTTCATTTGCTTCTTAGTCCCAAATCAGACTCGGTGCTACTGCTACATCTGGCATCAAGTTAAAAGACCAACTTTGCTTCTGGGCAGCAGAGTTAGACTAGCTCAAGTAGAGAGGAATGACTCAAAGTGGGCCCCAATAAATGTAAAGCAACTCCCAACCCCCAGCAGTCTGGACGCCCTTCCTGACTCAATTTCCAGGCCCCTATCTTCTATCTGCCATGCTAGCTATTTGAAGGGATCGTAGAGATTTCTACTCAAATTCTTTATCTAGTGCGTGGATCACCTCTGAATCACCTCCTTGCTTTCAGCAGTGGCAATTATGCAGCTAAGATAGGTCATGCCTTGACATCCAAATAGAGGAAACTTCAAATCCTAGTGATTTGAATTTGGAAGCTAGAAATGAAGGCAGAAAGGCTAATTAGAAGGTAGATACACTATAGCAAGAAAGACATGGTGGGCCTGAACGCAGGCAATTTCCATTAGAGTTGGACAAATGTAGGGCTAATTGGGTAAAATGGTTCAGGAGAACTTAGTGGTGTTCTGGATGTGTGGCTCAGACAGAGGGGGGAAAAAATGCTGAGCCTGATGTTTCAAGCCTTGGTCCCTTGATAAATGGAGGTACCCTTCACAGAAAGGCATCAGAAGTGAGAGTTGGTTTAAGATGTTGAGTTCTGTTTCAAATATTATGAGTCTGAGGTGCAGACGGAACATTGCATTGCAGAATTGATGCTTTGGAGGAGGGTCAAAATTTGAGAATTGTGTGAATAGTACGTGAGTAGAATGGAGTAGATGAGAACACTAAGGGAACACAGGTAGAAAGAGAGGACAAGGAGTCAAGGATGAATCCCCTGTGAATATCTGGTTTTACAGCAGAGGAAGAAAAGGCAAAGATAAACCAGTAAAAGGAGACAGGGAGCAGTGGTAAGAAAAGTAGGAAGAGAACCAGGGCAGCACAAAGTCATGGACCAAGGTAAGAGAAGAGTTGGCCAATAATAGTTGATACTTCAGAGATCAAGGAGGGTGTAAGCTGAGACAAAGCCATTGGATTTGGTGGTTAGAACTCCATTCTCTCCCTTTATTATAACACAAATGAATCAAGACCATCGTCACCAACAAGTCCTTAATAATGATATACCAACTCCAGTGATCAGTGACTGAAAGGCTTTGGAGAAGTAAAGTGCTAGAATTTTACTTAGATTTATTCACTCAACAAACCTTTATTGAACTATTAAATACTACGTGCTAGGCATTTTGCAAGATGTTAGCTCTGTGTTGCCAATATGAGTTACAATATTAGCAGTGCCCTTCCCCCTGCCTTATAGCTAGGTCTTGATGTAATTATTTTTATTTATTTTCTTCTAAAGATTGGCACCTGAGCTAACGTGTTGCCAATCTTCTTTTTTTTTGTAATTCTTCTCCCCAAACCTCCCTCCACCACTGAGTAGTTATATATTCTAGTTGTAGGTCCTTCTGGCTGTGCTATATGGGACACTGCCTCAGCGTGGCCTGATGAGCAGCACCATGTCCGCGCCCAGGAACTGAACTGGCGAAACCCTGGGCCACGGAAGTGGAGCGCATGAACTTAACCACTCGGCCATGGGGCCAGCCCCTGATGTAATTATTAATAGCTCCTCATTTCATTCTCAAAAATGTCCTGATTTGGACAGTAAATTATATTTATAACTTGTGGTCCACTTCTCTAGACTCATCTGGCCTAGGCTAGCCCTATAATTCTTTTTGCCTGTGCAAGGGCTTTCTGAACTCCACTGGAATGGAACCCCTATGTGTGCCATGTTGCCTATGAATGGAGTAATTTCTGACATCATTGTCTTTATGACATGGGTTGTGTGTTCCCAAACATACGTCTTACAACATGGATAACATATCTTACAACATAGGCTGTGTATATGCCTGAGGCTCACTTGCCCCAGACCTGCTTACTCCTGTGTTATCTGCCAAGAATCCATGACAGCCATTCAATTTGAATTCATCTTGATGATTCAGAGTAGATCCCTCACTTACGCACAGGAATAACTCGTGGTACAGACTAGCCTAGATTCACTGTGTTTATTTTAGGACTGTAGGCATCTTTGCCAAATCGTACAGCATGAAGAACAAGTGAGGAGGCAGAACTGACTTGGCTAAACCAAAATTTCTCCAGTGTAGAAGTGTGGACCAGGATGCTTTTAGCTGGTCCATAAGGAGTTAAGTGTGTCAGCCAGAGGCACTTGGAAATCCAGGCTGTGCTTATTTCTCAGGTGTATAAATAACTTAAGCCTATGTAGGAGTTAATTAATTTGGCTAGATTCCACCTAAAGTTTAGCTTCTTGAGGGAATAACTTGACCCTTCTTATACTCTGTGTTTATAGTTGTAAAGAGAGCTCCCAGCAGAATGACTAAAACCTCTCTTGGATTGTCTGAGTTTGACTTCTTGTGTACGTCTATGGAGAAACTCTAAGATGTCAGGCACAGCACAAAATGTCAAAATACCTCTTCAGTTAAGGACAAACACATGCATTATATTATTCCTGGCTGCAATTATTTATGAATCTGTTTTTTTCTCTTTCAAATGACTGACATTCTAAAGTGGGAGGTAACCTGTTACTTGGTGACAGTAATAGAGACTGTTAGAAGTACACCGAATTTTGCTCACTCCATTCTGACCTCGCCTCTCCCTGGAGAATATTTTAAAAACAAAATTATTGCCTTTGCGACAACAGGTCAGTTTCTTCACCTCTGAGGTTCCCCATGATTAAATAAGAATTTACAGGAGTTTTCTCAGTTGTCAGAATCCCAGAACACAGGAACACTGAACAGTAGGAATAAAAAAGACCAGTTGTCGTGCTGACAGATCTTACTTGTAACACTTCTAAAAGGATCTGACAGATTCGACTGCAGGTAAGCCCTGTGAACTGAGCGTAACGGATGAAAATGAATTGAGTCGTTTGATGTCACAATGCAAATGAAGTGTGACTTCGTAGAAAGTACTCGTTCTAAATGCCATGTCCCTTGCGTCATCCAGTCTTCCCAGCCACTCAAGTGGATGCATCACTGAATATCATGACAGAATCTAGCCCATTAGCTGTGATGGCAGCTTGTATTATTTTGTTGACTTCATTTTAAAAAAATATGATCCCTAGGAATGATTCATTTAATAAGTGTGACTAAATTTTATCCGAAGTTACAAATAAATAATGGTTGGGAACAGTCACATCACTCACCCAAGCAATTTTGCTATAAGATCTGAGAAACCATTTTCAGATAAAGTTAGAAGCCAATGAAGTACATTGAGCTACGAAACACATTGGATTTCACCATGTCCCCACTTTGAGAATTGGTCCAGGATGGAGAGGAGGCTGTTGCTCTGAGCCATCTTCCACTTAGGTTACAGCATTGAGCATGAAAATAGAGCTCACCCTTTACTGCTGAACCAGCTCAAGGAAAAGACGACAATGATAGAGCTACAGTCTGAGGTCTCAGGACTGAATAGGACAACAACTACCATTTAGTGAGTATTTATTTTTTGTCAGTGATATTACCTGTAAACATGCAACGTTTAATTTAATCCTGACAACATATCAACGAGATAGTATCTATCATTGTCCCAATTTTGCAGATAAGGAAATAGAGAAACTTTCTAGTCATCTCAACTCAGTGGCTCTGTGACTGAGCAGGGCCAGAATTCACACACAAGGTTTTTAGACCAAAGCCCATGCTCATTTCTCCACATCATGCAGTTTCAGATGAAGTGTAAAGGCAAGGCAAATTGTCCTAATTGAAGCCTAGTTGAAGACCTCACGTTTATAGGTTAATACATCCTGTATGGTATTGATTCCTGGTTTGTTAGAATCCTTACTTTCAGATCTGTCAAGAGTTTCCTGTCACATGTGCGAAAGGTGTTTCCAATCACAGGGGCTTTGCTAGGCCCTGATGCCACCCACTTACTCCCTGTGCCTTACAGTCCAGGAAGTTTGGCCTGCAGCCTGCATTCTAAGCATTCTGGATCCCCTGGCTGGGAATTTGGCACAATCAAACTGTGCAGCCCTAGAGGTAGACAGAGCTCTCCTTTTGTGTGTTTGCAGATGGAGGCACCTCAAACTATACTCAAGGCTTTTATTAGTTTCCTCTGGCAGCCATAAAAAATTACCAAAAGCTCGGTCTCTTAAAACAACAGAATTGATTCTCTTGTGTTTCTGGAGGCCAGGAATCCAAAATCAAGTTCTTGGCAGGCCTGGACTCACGCCAGAGGCTCTAGGGGAGAATCTGTTCTCGCCTCTTCTAGCTGTTCAGGGCTCCAGGCGTTCTTCGGTGTTTCTTGGCTTGCAACTGCCTCACTTCAGTCTTTGTCTCTGTCTTGATATCAGCTCCTCTTCTTCTGTGTCCTCTCCTCTTTTCTCTCTCTCAAATATCCCCCCTGCCTTTCTTTTATAAGCACATTTTTAATTGGATTTAGGACCCACCCAGATAATTCAGGATGGTCTCATCTCAAGATCCTTAATTTGATTACATATGCAAAGACCCTTTTTCCAAATATGGTAACATTCACAGTTTCAAGGATTAGGATGTGGACATGTGGTTTGCAGGGTTACCATTCAACTCACTATAGAGGACTCATCATCCCCCAACAGTACCCTGAACTCTGGGGAATCAGGCTGCCCAGGGCCAAACTGAGTCACTGGGAATATGAAGATAGGATTGTGGCTGCGCTCCCTTCCCACTTTTCTAAATCTTGCCCCGTACTCATCATGCCCTACAGTGCTCAGGCTTTCCTGAAACCCTATGGGATCAGGCTCAGGTCAACCTAGGTCCATCCGTTCATGGAAACAGAATAGTTTAAGAGAGAGAGCATGAACTTAGGAATCTGACAGGAATCTGGGTTACAAGTTACTCCAACACTTTCTGGCGATGTGTCCTTGGACAAGTTACTTTAATCTCTCTAGGGCTCAGTTTACTCACCTGCAAAACAGGAATGAGATGAAATCCATTTTGGTCAGAGGCTCCTGTAAGAGAAAAAAATACCTTGGCTTTGGAGACAGAGAGACATGGGTTTGTTTCCTGGCTCTGAAACCCACTAACCATGCAATTTGGGGTAAGACACTGAAACTCTCTCAACTTCGTTTCTTCATCCACGGAATAGGGATAACATGTCTTAACTTACAGAGGTGTTAGGATTTAATAATAAAATGTACAGGAAATAAAGTTGGTGTCAATGCATGTTTATTAAACTTATTATTGTTGTTGGTGGTGTCATTAGCTACAGCTTACAGAGTGCGGGATCTGTGCCAGACATCCTACCGTGCACTATGGAGCAGTGCAGAGATGCGTCTTGGTTCTCCTGCAGAGAAGGTTAAACTTAGAAGGGGAAAGATGGTATTATTGTGAGAAACTAGAAACACCACTCAACTCATGCCCCTGGTAATTAATTCCTTGGGATATAGTTAAGTCATTTTCACTCTTGGGTGAAATTGCATACATTTGAAGAATTTAGAAAGGAATGAAGAAGCTGGGGGTGAATTAAGTTTTAACGAGCAAACATTTTAACTATGGTGAACATTTTGATATCAAGATCACAGATCAAAGTTAATGTCTTTCCTGTCAAAATTCATAGATTTTATATATGTCCTGGGGATAAATTGAGGAATGTAGTTGACTAACAAATGAACCCCTTTTAATTGCATTTCACTTTTCTAGCTGAATGCTCATGCAATTTTTCTTCTTGTTTTACTGGCAAATTCCAATTAGGGTCATTAGAGTGACAAAACCAGCTTGACTGTTCATAAATATCTTGCTTTGTACAGAAATTAAAGTGTTTCTGCAGACATCAAGATATTACAATTCAGACCACCAAGGGAGCCTTGCAGGGCAATAATCTAGGAGTCCACATTAGCCTTGTTACTCCCTCCTTTAATTGCAGTTAAATACAAAACAGCTGCTAAGTCTTCCAACACCAGGTCAAATGCAATAGCACAACCAATGGTAGAGGAAAAGGACTTCCCTAAATAAGGCAGCCAGTTAACAGTGTGACATACAAAAGGCAGGCCTTGCCATCATCGGGTCAAGGAAGTACAACTTTTATTTCTTGAATGGACAAATCCAGGTTATGAGGTTCCATTCTTGTGCTCGTTTATTCAATAGACAGTGACTAAGTACTTTGAAAATGCACC
The DNA here is from genome assembly GCF_021613505.1 of Equus quagga. Lineage (NCBI taxonomy): Eukaryota > Metazoa > Chordata > Mammalia > Perissodactyla > Equidae > Equus > Equus quagga. Next base: position 13,203,912 of record NC_060276.1, read on the forward strand.
AGCCTCATGCCAGGTGCTGGCAATACAGAGATAAAGAAGACTCATCCTTAACGGATAAACTCAAACAGTTATTGTGAATCACTGTTGTGCATTTTTGGAAGGGTATGGGCAATCTGCTGGGAGAGTGCACGGGAGCAAAGCGTGTCTCGGCCTGAGGAGTCAGGGGAGGCTTCCCAGGGGAGGGGCCACTTGAGCTGCATTTGAGAGGATGGATGGGAACTAAGTAAGGCTGTTAGAGGCAGAGATTTTACTGGAGACAGAGGACAGAGGCACAGAGTATGAAAATACAAAAAAAGCATGAGATGGGTGAAGGTGAAGGGAGAAAGAGTTGGCTCTTTGGGTCTGGACCTATTTGGGAAATGTTCCTGAGGCAGATTCACCAGGACCAGGTGATGGATAAGATATAGGGAAAGGAAGAGGGAGTGGAGGCAGGAAGGCTGGGAGGCTTTAGGCCCGGGCGCTGGGTAGGCAGTTCGGGCTTGCCCCAGCGCACTTGCTCTGTGCACCAAATTCCGGGCCGCGAGAGCCAGTGCTTCCCTAAAGCGCCCGAAGTCCCATCTGGCTGATTAAGGGCTAATTCAAATATCAATTAATCGTTCCTCATTTAATTTCTTTTAAAACATTTTCACAGTGCAGGTAATGAAGAAAAATCTTCTCCTTCGAAAAGTCAAGCAATATCCACCACTTTAAAGAAATTAGTAAAACTGTTGCAAGTTGTAAGCTTTTAAGGGGGCGGATATTGGCAATTTGGTTCAGGAGCTTGAGATTTCTCTATCTCACAAAAGAAGAGAAGAAACGCCCAATGTTTGGGGATTTTTTTCTTTTTCAGAACTACCTATTACACTTCATCTCTGACCTGGTGCTAGAAGAACTGGTCATTTGTTGTGACGTGGGAACAAGCAGTTGATTTGGAATCTTGGTGTTAACAGGGACCATTTCAACAAGATTAAAGTTCAAAGAGGTTTTGTGTTTTTCCCAGGTCACACAGCTAGTTAGTGGCAGATCTAGCTGGACCAGAAGACAGAAGGAGGGTTTTCATTGCTTTTCCTTTGGTCAGTGCTGCCCTCTGGCCTTGGTAGTGAATGATATTTTCATCTGGCTAGCTGGTGAGAAAGACAGTAGGAGGTGAGGTAAAGAGCTATACCTGGGAGTGGGGGTCCGGGGATGGCTGGAGCGGGTGGTGGATTCTAAAAAACCTTGGAGGCAGAAAGTTCTCTGGAAAGCAGTCCAGGAAGGCCCAGATTGGCAGACGGATTGACCCATGCTTGGGAAAGAACTGCCAAGGGCTTTTAATTTCCCTCAAATAAAACAGTCTCCTTCAACTCAGGTGCAGATAGAGTGGGTGTTTATATGTTAGTTTCCTTGTCCTCTCACCCAGTGTTTTTTCTGGAAAATGGAGACTGAAATCCCTCCCAGGCTTTTCCCACAGGGCTAGTAGGAAAAATAGGTAGGAAAAGGAGTTTGGATTATATTCTAAGTCCATTGTGTAGTCCCTGGAAGATTTTAAGAACAGAAATGAATGATTTGATTTATTTTTTAAAAAAGATTACTCTGGTGTTGAGTGGAGAATGGGTGGTAGGGAGTTACAGAAGCTAAGAAAAAACATCAGAAGCAATTGCTTTAGGCCAAATGAGTATGGTGGATCAGATGAGGATGGTACTCTCAGTGATGGATAGAAGTTGACAGAATCGGGATACATTTTTGGAGGTAAAATAAGAAGGATTTGTGGAAGAATTGAACATGAGGTGAGAAAAAGAATGGAATCAATCCTAGATATTTTACGTGAGCAACTGGGAATGGCTGGGGGAGATTTTTGCCAGTAAGAACCATGAGTTTGGATCTGACCGTGTTAGTTTTGAGGTGCTGATTAGACATCCAAGTGGAGATGTCAAGTAGGCAGTTGGACATATGAATCATCAGCATATAGATAGTATTTAAAGCTATAGGACAGAATGAGGTGACTTAGGGTGAGAAAAAAAAAGAGGCTGCAAAACAGATTGAGGAGAGGCCAGTGAGATAGAAATAGAACCAGGAGAGTACAGTGTCCCGGAAGCCAAGGGGAAGAACAGGTTTGAAAATGGATGGAATAGTTGGCAGTGTCAAGTCCTGCTGGGAGTCAAGTAAATTAAAAGCAGAGAAGAGACCACTGACTTTGATTACATGAAGGTCGTTGGTAACTTTGGCAAAAGCTGTGTCTATAGAGTGGTGGAGACAGAAACTGGATTGGAGTGAGTTGAGGAAAAAAAAGAGAGGTTAAGAGTGGAAATGGTGACTGGAGACTACCTATAAGAGATTTTGTTGTGAAGGGTAACGGAGAAACGAGGTGGCAGCTGGAATGGAGATATAGGGTAGAAGGAACTTTTTGTAAAAATAAGTGATAACTAGGGCATGCCTGTTTGCTGATGAGGATGATTAGATAGAGAGGGAGAAATTTAAGATGCAAGAAAGAAAGGGAATATTCGGAGGGAACGCCTGAGAAGGCTAGAAGAGATGGGATGGGTACCAAGCACAAGTGGAGGAGTTGGCCACACAGAGAAGCAGGGACATTTTGCGACAGTGCTCCTGCTTTGTTAATGAAGTGGGGCAAGAAGATCATCTGTGAGGGAAAGACTGGATGTCGGATGTATTTGTAGGTTTGAGAGAGGAGAGAAAGCTGTGAAATAGTTGTTTTGGAGAGTGGGAATGTGAACATTAAGGCAAGTGTGGTAGGATGTTCAGGCAACACAGAGGACTCATTTGAAATGTATGACCATGGTTTTAAAATAAAACCTGTCAACACAGATGTGTGTTTTTTCAGGCAATATTCAGCTGCTAAAATACACAGATGAAGTAGACAGAGAGTAGAGTTGACTAAAGTTAGGACTTTGCAAGGCAGATGTGATAGAGGGAGAGAGAAATTAGGGAGTTAAGCTTGTTTGCAAGAGAGTGAATATGATGATAGATTGCTGAATCTCACGTCTGGATAGAGTGAAATGAAGACACGAGGTAAGTGGCGAACTGTGAGAAGGTGGTGAGGTCAGTACCTTGCAGGTCTTGATGAAGTTAATTACTAGAATAAGATTTACTATGATCGATGAACTGGAAGGAAAGGAAATAGGCAGATAGAGAAAGAGGAGCCAAAAGCTGAGATTAAGGAGTGGCCAGTGAGGGAGGTGGGGGAAAGAGTGTTTCCAGAAGGAAGGAGCAGTCAACAGGTTGAGACATCAAGTGAAAAAAGGATAGAAAGGTGAGCATCAGACAGAAGGACAAAAAGTTCATTGTTAACCTTGACAAGAACCATTTCAGTGGAATGATAGGACGAGTTGTGGTGGATTGAAAATTGATTGGGCAGTGAGGAAGTTGAGACAGAGAAGTCAGAAGACCTTTTCAAGAAGTTTGGCTGTGAAGGGAAACTAAAAAAATAGGTGGTAGCTAGAGAGGAATATGGAGCCTTAAGCAAAGAGCTTTTTAAAATTGAGCATCACTTGATTATGTTTTTTAATTGAAATTATTTTTGAGATAATTGTAGATTCACATGCAGTTGCACGAAATAATACAGAGAGATTTTTTGGACAACCTGCCCAGCTTTCCCCAATGGTGACATCCTCCAATAACACAGTACAATATCCCAGCCAGGACATTGACACTGGTATAAAAACACCAATCCTACCCAGATTTTCTCGGCACTACCTGCACTCACCTGTGTGTTTATATATTAAATTCTATACAATTTTATCATTTGTGTAAGTTGTGTATGCGTCACCAACTGTCAAGACTCTGCTCAGTTCCAACACCACAGGGATCTCCCATGTTGCCCTTTTGTAACTGCACCCAGCACCCTGCTGCATCCCTCTCACCAACCCCGTCAGTCCCTGACCACTTGCAACCACAGCTATGTTTTCTATTTCTATAATTTTCTCATTTCATTAATGCTATGTGAATGGAATCAAGTGTGTGTAACCTTTTGGAATTGTCTTTACTCATTCACCATAATTCCCTGGAGATTCATCCAGGTAGTGTGTGTATCAATAGTTTATTCCTTTTTATTGCTAGTTCTATGATATGGATATAGCACAGTTTGCTTAACCATTCACCCATTAAAGGACATCTAAGCTGTTAGCAGTTTTTAGCTCTTACAAATAAAGCTGCTATAGATGTTCGTGGACAGTTTTTTGTGTGAAGGTGGCTTTGATTTCTATGAGATAAATGCCCAGGAGTGCAATTACTGGGTCTTATGGTAGTTAACTGCATGTTTAATTTTTTAAGAAACTTCCAAACCACTTTCCAGAGTGGCTGCACCATTTTACATTGCTACCAGCAATATTTAAGTGATCCAGTTTCTTGGCATCATCACCAGAATTTTGTGTTGCTATTATCTTTTATTTTAGTCATTCTGATAAGTGTATAGTGGTATCTTGTTGTGGTCTTAATTTGTACTTCCCTGGTAGCTGATGATTTTAAATATATTTTCATGTGTTTATTTGCCATCTGTATATCCTCTTTGGTGAAATGTCTCTTCATAGCTCTTGTCCATTTTTTAATTGAATTGTTTGATTTTTACTGTTGAGTTTTGACAGTTCTCTAATATATTCTAGATACTCTAGATAGTTTTTGTCAGATGTGTGGTTTGCAAATATATTCTCCCAGACTGTAGCTTGTCTTCTCATTCTCTTCACATAGCCTTTCACAGAGAAAAAAATTTTCTTTCAGTACTTGAAAAGTATTGTGCTGCTTCCTCCTGTTCTCCATGGTTTCAGATGCGAAATCTGCTGTCATTTGAATTGGTGTTCCTCTATGGATAATGTGTTGTTTCTCTTTGGATGCTTTTAAGATTTCTTCTTTGTCAGAAGTTTAATTATGATGTGTCTTGGCATGTATTTCCTGGGTTTGTTCTGTTTGTGGTTTGCTCAGCTTCTTCAATCTGTAGATCTGTGTCTTTCACCGAACTTGGGAAGTTTTAAGCTCTTATTTCTTTACATATTTTTTCAGCTCCATTTTATTTCCTCTCTCCTTCTGGGATTCCCATGATATAAATGTTGGATCTTTTGTTGTTGTTCCACAGGTCTCTGAGGTTCTGTTCATATTTTTTCCAGCCTATTTAATCTCTGTTGTTCATGTTGTGTGAATTCTGTTTATCCATTCTCAAGTTCACTGATTCCATCCTCTGTCATCTCCACTCTCTATTGATTCCATCCAATCAGATTTTTCTTTATATTATATTTCTCATTTCTATAATTTCCATTTGGTTCTTTTTTATAATTTCTTTTTCCAAGATTTTCTGTATTTTTTCACTTGTTCCTAGAGAATTTATAATTGCTGTTTAAGCAGTTTTTTGGTGGCTACTTTAAAATCCTTGTCAGATAATTCCCACATCTAAGTCATCTCAGTATTGACATTAGTTGAATATATATTTTTTTCATTCAAGTTATGATTTTCCTGGTTCTTGGTATGACAGGTGATGTTTTTATTGTGTCCTGGACATTTTGGCTAATATGTTCGGAGACTCTGGGTCCTATTTAAATCATTTCTTTTAGTAGGCAGTCATTCTGTTTAGGTTTGCCATGCAAGCCCTGGCCTGCTTTGTGGGTTGTGGTTCCAATGGCAGTTTAATTTTTTAGAGCCTGTGGAGTGTTATTTTGGTTGACTTGGTTTATCTGTTCCAGGGGGGCTCCCACTGGTTCCTGCTGGTGCTCCCTAAGGGGGCAGACGTTTTCCTAGGCCCACAGGGATTAAGAAGCTTCCTGGAAGGCTGCTTGTAGTGGCATGGTCCCTCCCGCCAATTCCACCCACTTGCCCCAACATCCCTTGGCCGGGGAAGGGATCTCAGGTCCCTGTGTCCCTTTATGCGGACAAAAATACCTACAGTGCAGGATGCTTCTTGAGGTAAGATCCCCCTAGATGGTGTTGCCTGGTAACCTGATATCTCTCAAAGTGGGAGAGATTGTCAGGTCTGCAGGGACAAAGAAGCTTTCTGGACTAGGCCTGCTTATTATGGTAGGATGCCCCTTGCCAGTGCTGCCTGGCTACCTGGTGTTTCTCAGTCTTGAGCCAACAGGGAGGGAGAGCACTTACTTCCCTTGCTGGTGTCACCAGGCATACCTCATGTTCTCAGGAGGGTTACTGTTTGGTCTGGGGGGTAAACAAGCCTACCTGGACTGCATTCTGTTGTTTATCTGGGCATCAGAAAATGCTAGGTCTGGGTCACCTTCTGTTGGGTAAGGGTGGTCATAAGACACCCTGCACTATGCTGTTCCTCCAGTCTTGGGATCCTAGTCCAGTTAGCCTTCCTTTTGTCACCTTTCAGAGCTATTCTTTGTTTGCCTCCTGAATTATTCCCAAAACTTATAGCTGTACTTTGTACAGAGAAGCAGAGAGATGCATCTACATCATCTTGTCTGGACCAGAAGTCTGATTGTGTTTTAAATGCCAATAAGAGGAAGTAGAGAGAGGACAGTCAGTAGAGTGAAGTCTCACAAAAGGCTAAAAGAAAAGGATCAGAACACAGATGAGAATATCAGCATTAGTACGAGATGGGGAGGAGGGAAGGTACAGATTCAGGTGAGTTTATAGGTTTGGTAGCACGAATTTGAGGAGTTCTTATTGGATGGGCCTAATTATTTTTTCTGTGAAACAGAGGCAGCATAAGAGCCCAGACCCTGGAGTTTCACATTCTTGACTGTGAACCCCAGTTGCACTTCTTACCCAGCTGCAAGATCTTTGGCAAGACACTTAATCCCTCTGTGCCTTAGTTTCCCATAAAAGGGAAATAATGATAGCATATATCCTCATAGGAATGTTGTGATGATTAATTGAAATGAATTATTATTTGTGAAGTGCTTAGAATCAGGTGTTACATAAGTGTTTGTTTTCTACGAAAAATATCCCATAGGGCTCTTATTGTATACAGCATTCAATAAATGTTACTATCATTTTCATACTTATTCTTTTCAGCCTTAGGTCATTTCCTTGAAGTAAAATCATTGGTCAAAATTTGCCAAACTCAGCTCAGTCCTGTGCTTTTCATGGAGAGGCACCATGTGAGGGCAGGCATAGGCATGTGGAACCAGTCTGGGCAAGAATAGTGGGTGTGGGGCAACTCAATTCCAAGATGCCGTTGGAACATCTACTTCCCTGGAAAGCTATGGTGAGTGCATGGGGCCACTCAGCTCCCCCGGCCTCAGTGCACATTCTGCTGGAGCACTGCTTGCCTACAGTGTTATATACACTGTTATATACAGTGTTATGTACAGCTTTTCTGCCCTTCTTTTCCTTAAGCCTGGGTGTTCCTCCAGCGTAGGGACCATCAATAAGAGAAGCCTCCAACCTCTTCACATTGCAACATGCCTTCCATATCAAAACATACACCCTCTCCCAAAGAAACATTTGAAAGTCCCTGAGAAAACCATCATTTTTAACTATCTGAAATGTGTTCATATGAGCAGTCAGCTACATCAATCACGAAACAAGTCATGGTTCTATTTGTTCTGTGATTGTGGAAAAATCGCAGGGTCTTTCATCATGATAGAAAAGGAATACAAAGAATTAGGAGTGCCATCTTGTGGAGTGATCTATCATTACCACTTAGGAGTCACAAAATGCCACCAATGGGAGCTGAGTATGTTTTCTTTATATCCCCCAAAGCCTAGTGTGGAAGAAATGCTTGAGAGTTATTTGCTGAATAAATGATTGAATAAGAGAAGGGGATAGGGCTGGAGTGGAGACTTGCTTTGGAAAGTTAATCTGGATGTCACCTTGATAAAATGTCTGATGCACTGTCCACTTGATTTGGAGACCTTTAAAAATGGTGTTGTAGATACCCCAAGGCGTTATTATGTACCTGCCATAAAGGAAAATGAAGAATAAAATATTTGTATGAAGAAATAAAGGACTGCCAACTTTTCCATGTTCTGGCCTTGTCAGTGGTAGGTGAGTAGACTATCTGATGGTACTATTCTCTTCCTAGAAGTATCAACGTGCTACAAGTTAATAAAGGATTTAAAGAGCATGAAGAATATGGTTGGTTTCAGAGCTAGTAGGTCTTGTCTTTATTCTAGTAGGTTGAACTAAATAAAATTGACAGTCAATGATTTTGACCTATAACAGTGTCAGTTTCTTACGTATCAGCCTAATATTTCAAATCAGTTCCCTTAAAAAATTTATTCTGAACGTATGTTAGGTCTGGATATTCTGCTAGGCCCTGGAGGATATGGAGACAAGTAAAACGTGGGCCTTGCCTTCAAGAATCTCACAATTCTGTGGGGGAGGTGGACACATATATAGCATGCCTTGTATTCTAGTCGTTTCTGTTAAATGCCAACAGTGTTGGGTTAAGCCCAAATCTATAGAGGTGCTACAAGAGCTCTAGAAGGCATGACTCTAGCACCAAACTGCCTGAGTTTGAATCTTAATTTTGCTACTTACCAGCTAGGTGACTTTGGACAAGGTACTGAACTTCTCTATACCTGTTTCCTGATCTATAAATTGGCATAATATAGTGCCTACTGCATATGACTGAAGTATGGATTAAATGAGCTAATATGTACAAAGCGCTTAGAATAGCTCCTATCACATAGCAAGTGCTGTGTAAATTTTAGCTATTGATATCATTCATCTCTATTACTGCAGCATTTGAGTTGTGCTTTGAGGGTGCATTAAATTTCACTATTCATTCTTTCACTTTTTTTGTTTAACAGGAATTTTCTTATTGAGGTCCTACTTTTCCGAGTTCCTGTGAGGAAGGGGTGGGAACACCATTACCTACTACTTTCGACTAGATCATCATCTCCTTAAAGTCTGGGCCTGAGGCAGGAGCTAGAGCAAAGGAATGGGAAAATGAAAGGGCAGAGGACAGTAGTACTGTTGTCACCGGAATGTATGGTGCATGCGGGCTTGTGTCAAGACTGTGGCAGAGTAAGCCAAAGCCTAGATTTTTGGAATGTACTCAGGTGCACACTTGGGAAGGTAAAACCCATTGCGAATTGGCTTTAACAAAAGCAACTGAAATAGCTGGAGAGAAGCTAAACAAAATAAAGGCAAGGGTGTGTCCCCTTGCTGGCATATACTATCTCAAGTGTGCTTTGTAGACACTTGAGGAATGCTGACTGCTCTGTGTTATCGAGCTGTGAAATCACACCTCCATGAAATATATTTTCTATTAAATTGCTTAATCCTGAATTAATTTTTGTGCCATTGCAAAAGTATTGACAGCTAATAAGGAAGATTATAAAAGTTAACTTCTATGAAATATGGACAGTCCAGATCTTACTTTGGTTGTAATGCCTTAGCCACCTAACAGTAGATTGTAGCATGGCTTTATGAAAAGCGAATAATGCTCATCATTTGATTGTTCAGTGCTTCAAAGTTCTTAGGCTAGTAAGCAGTTGTTTTTGGTGTTTAGTATTTCATAAAATGTCCAAGTGGGGACAGTGACATGTTTGCACACCCCTCCTCCAAATTGGCCACTGAAATTTGGGAAACTCATCAGCTTCTCTCATTGTTGAGACCACCGTTGACCCTCTATAATATTTCTATATGTTATACTATTGTTTTATATATTTATATACTATAAATATATAACATGTAACTTTTCATATAGTTATTCATATATATTCATATATATAATACATCTAATATATATATTCATAACTAGCTCTGCCAGCAAGACTCAATGAATGATACTTTGTCCAGATTCCTATTAGTAACTAATAATATGAGCAGTAACATCAGCTTACTCCAGGATCTATTTGTAGTTAGAGTACTTCATGGATTTTAAAAGTTTTCAAAGCTAATGACCTATTAAATAGGTCACAGAGATAAAAGGAAAAGTAGCTTGTCCAAAACCATAGTAGATCAATTTGGGGTAGGGTTTGAGTTTCTAATTTACAATCTGGCTATCAGAGCATGCTTTTGAATAGAAAACGAGGTACAACCTCTGCCCATCTTTCCATCTTTGCAACTCACGAACAAAACTAGCAAAGCTTTCCCAATGCCAATGTTAACGATGGTTGAAAAGAGCATGGAGTTAAAAGACAGACTCATAGAATAAATAATCATTGAACATAGACAGCATCAAAATTCTGTCTGGGTAAAACATTTGCTGTTGTGTTGGGTGCCATAACTTGAGAGCACAGGTACAGCCTTGAGGGTGAATTGTGAGGTCGGGAAGCACCCCCCCCCCCCCCCCCCGCTTCCCCTAACTCTTATTCCTGTGTTGTAGTTCCTCCTGGTACGTACTGGAGGAAGGGGAGCTTATCGTAGATTTCTCCAGACTTAGAAATAATACCAACGACAGAGGTGATGATGATAATATTAGCAGCTCCAATTTTTGGAATGTTTACTCTGTTTGGGTGCCTAAGATGTGTTATTACATTTGGTTCTTGCTAAAGCCCTAACACATAGGTACATAGGTATTTTTATTCTCTTCATTGTAATATTCTAAGAACTTTATTTTAAAGAAAAATTCTATATTCTCTCTGAAAGCAAAGAAATCAAAACCTAACAAATCAACAGCAAAAGTGAAGGCCTTTCTACTTTTCACTTTAAATGTATCTGTTATCCCACCCTCCACAGAATTTAGCAACCTGACCTTGACATTCAAAATCCTTCCAAAGTGAGTTTGCTCGCTTCCTTTCTGAGAGAAAAGCTGCTTTCTCTTCCAGAATCATGACAGTATCCTTTCTCCTTGTAAACTCCATCCTGTTTGTCAGGGAAGGACGAGAGAGTGTTTTCCTGTGTATCCGCTAATTACTGCCCCAAATGCCCTGTCCCTTTCTGGAGGTGCATTACCAGGAAGATCTGGATGTCCTATTTTAGCTGTTAACACACAAAGGCATCACATGTAGTCTTGCCAGATTTAGCAAGCAAAAAATAGAGGATGCCTAGTTAAATTTGAATTTCAGATAAACAACAACAAATTCTTTTTTTTTGGTATAAATGTGTCCCAAATATTGCATGGGAGATAATTATACTAAAAAAATTTCATTGTTATCTGAAATTCATATTTAACTGGGCATCCTGTATTTTATCTGGCAATCCTAAATGCTATTTGTATTTTCCAAAGTACATAAATGAAATAGAGCAGTAAGGCCAGTTTAAACTTGTTTCAATTACAGTGGGAATCCTACAGAATGAGCTCCACTTCCTTTTGAGACAAATGAGCAAATGTTCAATTTGCATAATGGGCCATCAGCTGAGTACAATCAACTTTTATAATAATTTAATCTAGAGAAAAGAAACATACTGATTATATGCAGGCCATGCAAGTAAATGTCTCTTTAGTTGACTTATTTTAGACTTATAGTGTTTCAGGTCTGTAAGGGCAGTGGAGGTCAATAAGTGTCATGTTCCTTCCAAATCCCCTACCCTGGCCCGGAACCCCATTTTTCTATTCCAGGGTTGCCAGCAAAAAGGTGCCAGGCCAAAGGGGTCGGTTGGGGCTGAAGTCTAACCCATATTCTGCCTCTCAAGCCTTGCACCTAGAGGAAAGGGCACCCCCCACACATGCACACATGTGCCTTGCACTTGCCAAAGCATGCACTCCCAGGCCGAGCCTGCTAAGAGCAGGTGCCTGTTTTTTAATAATTTGCATAAAGATACCAGACTGTTGGCCCTGATTCACGCAGACATTTAACACTCATTTGCAAAGTCACTACCGAGAGCCAAGCACGATCTTCAGTTCTGGGAATACAGAAATGGGATGGGGCATGGTCCCTTCCTTCTAGGAATGCAGTCTGGTGGGAGACAAACAAGTAAAAAGATCATTATAAAATGTGCCTGGGCCAGCACGGCGGCGCAGTGGTTAAGTGCGCACATTCTGCTTCTCAGCGGCCTGGGGTCTGCCGGTTCGGATCCCGGGTGCGGACTTGGCACCGCTTGGCAAAAGCTATGCTGTGGTAGGCGTCCCACATATAAAGTAGAGGAAAATGGGCACAGATGTTAGCTCAGGGCCAGTCTTCCTTAGCAAAAAGAGGAGGATTGGCAGTAGGTAGCTCAGGGCTAATCTTCCTAAAAAAAACAAAAATGTGCCACGTTACAGGGTGAGCACAGGGCATGATGGGAGCACAGAGGAGGGGAAGCTGTTTCAGCCCAGTGGCATGAACTAAGAGGCGTTCTCAGAGAAGCTGGAGCTTCAGCGGAATCCAGATGGAAGAATGAGGTTAATGAAGCAGGAGGGGGTTGAGGGGAGAAAAGGCATTCCAGGTGGAGGGCAAAGTGGCACAAGCAGATTCACAGCGGCATGAAACTGAATGCCATGCTCTGGAATCCTCTAGATGCTCATTTCAGCTGTAGTGAGAGTGGGGGATCAGGGATGCCAAATCAGGTAGGGTCTCTACAGAGACAATGCATTTGGGAAACACTGGATCAAACAGTGCCCTGCGGGGTAGTTTTATTCTCTGCTAAATGCACCCCCGCCCACCCCAGTGCCTAGAATAGTGACTGGCAAATAGTAAACACTCAATACATATTTTATTAAATGAATGAATGAACAAGTGATTGAACAAATGACAGGACTTGTCAGAGCCTTTGATAGGCCCAAGTATGTTATAGATTTCAAGAGAGGGGTCTAGTATACAGAATTTCCACCTTATTTCACCACATAACATTGTTTTCACTGAATAATATATTTTCAAAGAGTATTGTTTTTTGGAACACATTTGGGGAAATCATGTTCTAAAGGAGACGTGCAAATGAATAGCTACATGAGTGTATATAAAGTTAGAGAAATCCAGGTGAACGTCTCAGGGATTACACTGAGGTGAAATGCTTGACTTCCTCTGTAGATTCACCCTGGCACTGGCTGATTGATGGCAGCAGAGGAGGCCAGACACAGGGGGAGCCAGCTCCAGTCCCAGGGGGCTTTGCAAGACCTTTTCAGGGACAGTAATTGATACTCACTTTTTCCTTTCCTTCATTTACAAGTCCAAATTGTGTCCCAGTTAATGAGGAAAATACCTAGCTTCCCTATGGGTCAAATGTTCCCACACCACTGCTAATCTCTGAAACAGTGGTCTTGAGATAATAACAGCATTTATCAAGCGCTAACTTTACATCAGGCATTTTCTACATTTTACCTCATTGATTTTCCATGACAGTCATGGGCATGATAATGCTATAATAATAATTACTTATTGAGTGTTTGCTCTGTTCAGACACTGGGCTAAGTAAACTTTACAAAAATTATCTCTTTGAATCCTCATACCAACCCAATCCATTTATAACAAAATGGAAGCACAGAGAGGTTAAGTAACTTGTGCAAGGTCACACAGCTAGTAAGTGGCAGAGCAAAGACTTGGACCTGGATCTGTCTAACACTAAAGCCCACATGCTTAACTGCCCTACCATCCTGCTATTGGACCTACTATAAATCCCTCATGATGTATAACCAAGTAGAAGTTGAATGCAACTCCTCTCTATATCCACAGATGTATCTTGGAGAAAACGATCCTAACCCGTAACTAGCATGAAATAGGATCCATTTACAACTACTTGCCAAATAATCATGGATGGAGTATGGATCATGCTATGTATGTGATAGATCAAGGTTGTTGACAGTGTTGTTAGATTAGAACAGTCAGCTGAATATGTTCCCTGCTGATTCATAACTGGCAGCTGACACACAATGTTTACCGTGGCAGCACAGCACACTCAGACCCCATCTGGGACAGAACCAAACCAAACCAGTCAGGACCAGGCTGTGCTGGACCCCAAACTGCTCAGTCTTTCCTCCTCTTCCCACAGAGTTCTAGGGTTTCATGAGTCAGCTTCATGCATCTTCTCACACATAGAGCGAAATGAAAGGCAGTAGGCTGATTGTGAGGATTAAGGAGGTGGCGCCTTCTAGGCTGTTGGCACAGAGACTGGCCACTTGTGAGAAACTTTATGTTTACTATACTACTTTTGCTTTTTGAATAAAAAAGCGTTTATTCACATCCTTGTGTAGACTTTTTTGTTTTGTTTTGTTTTGTTTTGAGGAAGATTAGCCTTGAGCTAACTACTGCCAATCCTCCTCTTTTTTGCTGAGGAAAACTGGCCCTGAGCTAACATCCGTGTCCATCTTCCTCTACTTTATATGTGGGACGCCTACCACAGCATGGCGTGCCAAGCGGTGCCATGTCCGCACCCGGGATCCCAACCAGCGAACCCCAGGCCGCCAAGAAGCAGAACGTGTGCAGTTAACCGCTGCACCACCGGGCTGGCCCCGGCACGTTTTAAAATTTGTAGTAAAGTATAACAGACATTCAGAAGAGTACACACATAACTAATGGTTAATGTTGCCAAACTAAACACACCTGAATGCTGAGTACCCAGAGGAAGAAGCAGAAGGTTACCAGCACCCTGAGAAGAGCCACTCTGCTTACTGACCCCTAAGGGTAACCGCTGTCCTGACTTTGAACAGCCTGGAAGCTCAAAGTGCAACAACGGCCTGTGTACAAAATGTCAGACAGGAAATTTGGACCGTCCGCCTCCAGAGCTTATCCCTCGGATAATGCATGCCTAAAACTGTAAAGCTTTCCAAATTCCGTTGAGAGAAGAAGGTTTCTAGTTTTTTAAAAGAGCATTTGATGATGTCTAAAGAGAAAATGATAGTGCCTAAATAGCCAGGCCTCAAAGAGTGGCCACGGCGGTGGAGAGGGGAGTCTGAGATGACGCCAGGCTTCCTTGCTGCTGTCCCTGGTGGGGCTGATGGCAGTAGTGCCAAAGCGCTAAGGGCCAAGTCCTAAACCTCTGTAGCTTTGCAGTCCCTCTCGAGTCCCCTTCTCTGAGCAGGTGTTCCCAGGGAGGGAAAAGCCAATGAGGAGGCTTAGTTGGCCAGCTAGTGTGGGTTTTAAAAGCAGCCAGGTTTTACAGGGCCAAGATGACCTTTAGCTGTGCTGATATAATCACTGCCAGGCTCTGCACTATCTCGCTAGTCTCTAATTTGCCAAACTGCCCTCTGCAACTGTGATCTCTTTTCATAGATGAGAAAACTGATGCTCAGAAAGGTTAAACGCCCTGGCCAACTTCACACAGCTAGTAAATGGCTGGACCAGGATGCCCATGTCTGGTTGATGAGAGCCTCTGCTTATAGCCATCATGCCCCAAAATTCAAACACCTCTTAACTTCCCCGAGAGTTGCTTTATTGGAGAATTCTTGACTATGGCCCCCAGAATTTCAAAGTGACGTCTTGAATTTCTACTCTTTTGGGGATGGTTCAGAAGGAATTTGCAGGGCCTCAGAATGATCATTGATCACATCAGTTACTCCTGATGACGCGAGAGAAAGGCTGAAGTGTCCCATAGGGCCTCGCTTCTCCAAGTGTGGTCCGTGGACCAATGGCATGAAATATAGGATCTCAGGCCTCACCCCAGACCTCCTGAGTGAGAACTTGCATTTTAACAAGATCCCCAGGGGACTCATACACACATTGAAGTTTGAGCAGCATAGTTGAAGGCCAGAGAACAAAGGTCAGTGTACTCTGCTCAGACTGGGCATATGTGGAGTTTGTATCTATCTTGGGTAAAAGACATGGGAAATATGAGCGAGATTATTGATCTCCTCATTTCAAGAAGAAGAAAAAGAGGGGACTTGCTCCTTGCTGAGGCAATGGATGGTTGTGAGAAGATTATAATAGGAACAACCTCCCTCATTCACTTTGCTCTCTGCAGAAACACGCTGTCATTAGCATTAATTGGATTTACAGTATTCACACACCTGCTGGGGAAAATAGACACCTTAATTTGCTGCAATGTAAGAAAACATCAGCCATCTCAGCTATGCCATTATAGACATTATAAATCATGTGAACGTGAAAAAGATAGTTAACCTCCCTAAACATGGGCTGCATTATTTGGCTTATAATAGCATTCTGACTAGGAACAGCAAAGAGAAGTAGATTTGCACTGAAATTATGTCAGCAGGGAGGTTGGAACTGCTATTCTGAAAGGGTTTTTCCTACTCTCTGAGTCATTTTATCATCAGTGAACTGACCACTGTGCATGTTATCCTTCTGGAACTTTCAGCTCTATGAGATGATGAAGTTGATGTCCTCTAATAAAGAGCACATCACAGTCATTCATTCACTTGTCCAATAAGTATTTATTAATCACCTATTATGTAGCAGGCAGAAATCTAGGTGCTAGAGATGAAATGGTGAACAGATCCAGCCCTTGCTCTCATGAGTGAGACAGACAGTTAACAAATAATATCCAATTTACACTTTTAAAAATGTAAGTATTGGTGTCTAATGCTAGTGTACACAGGCATAGGGTGCAGACAGAGGTCCACGAGGAGGAACCAAACCAGTTGTGTGGACAGAGGGGTGAGCTGAGGAAGTGCTTGCATGGAGAAGTGGCATTCAAACTGGGGTCTGAAAGGTGAGTGGGTGCTAACTCGGTGAAGTGGGCGGGAGTAGAGTGGGAGTGGGAGTGTCCTTCCCAGTGGAGCAAATAGCACAAGCAGAGCTCCTTTGGTGTAGAGGAGAATGGAACACTCAAGGATCTGAAACAAGTCCAGTAAGGCCTGAGCGTAGAGAGAGAGGAAGAGTTGCCTACGTGTCAGATCATGCAGGGCCTTGACAGTCGTGTAAGGGACGGTGATGCTATCTCCAGGACAACGGGGAGACCTCAAAGCATTTTTAGTGGGCTCAAAGAGATTGAGTATCACTTTTTCTAGGCCTCAGCGCTGGAAGGGACAGAGTGGGGATTCAAACCCAAGCCCAACTGACTCCTGAGCCAGCTTTCTTAACCATAACAACGTAACACTTGTCCATTTTTACATGGCTGTGTTTTATGTGACTCCTCCAGGCTCCCTCTAATTCAAATTGTATACCTTGATTTGTTTTGAAATATGTCTTGGGTGCCTTCAGCTATGTGACAAATGGGCATTGGGGCAGGATGCCCGGCATGGTACCAAAAAGATGGAGTCTAGCTTTCCACGTCAAATAAGCTGGTGAAGTATGTAACAGAGGACAGGATGGCAGAATCCTAGAATCCTACCTGAAGAAAGGCAACATGTGTAATTAAGGGGAAGCCATGCTTAATAGATCTAGCATTTTTGAAGGAGTGACTAAGCAAGTAAATAAGAGAAAGACAGCCCATATAATAAAAATCACACTGACGTGCCAGGCATTTTTATTTTTGCATTTAAAAAGCACTTTGACATAGCTAATTACTTCTCTCACTGGACCGCTGTGAACACTAAATGGGATGATATAGTATTACCCCATTTTATAGATAAGGAAAGAGGCCCAGCAAGCTTGCAAGACTTTTCCAGGTTACATGTGAAGCAAGTGGTAAAGCTGATATGCAAAGCAAGGGTTCTCCAACTCCGGAGTCCTTAACCGATTTTTTTGCCCTTCAGAGGCTTAGTATATATATTTATTGTGTTGAATAGATCCTTGCCATTATTGTGAAGGAACTGATTGAAAAGAGGAAGTAACAGCCATCTCTCAGAGGACCTGGAGTTTCTTTCCTACCTCTGTGTTGCCTTTCAAATAATACTCACACAGGCACATTTATATACATCATCTAACTTGATCCCTACAAAAGTCTTAAGATAAAGCTACAGTATTTAACAGCAGCATTTTGTAAAAGAGCCTATCGGAGCCCTAAGAAAGGGCTTGGCAAACTTTTTCTATAAATGGCTAGACAGTAGATACTTCAGGTTTCACAATCTCTGCTCCAACTACTCAACTTTGCCACCGTAGTTAGGACGCAACCACAGACAGCACTGAAACGAATGGGCCTGGCTGTATTCCCATAAAATGTTGCTTATGGACTCTGAAATTTGTATTTCATATAATTTTTATGTGTCATGAAATGTTATTCTTTTAATTTTTTTCAACAATTTAAAAATATAAAAACCATTTTTAACTTGTGGCTGTGCAAAAACAGATGGCACTGTGCTGGATTTGACCTTTGGGCCATAGTTGGCCAACCCCCGCACTAGTTGGCGAAGCAGCAGGCCTAAGGGCGCACACCTGGTAGCTGTGGTACTATTCGTAAAAGTTGGGTGTTTACAACAGCGGGGGTTAGAGGTTTGCCCTACACCCAAATTTTATTTCAGGCCGAACAATAGAATTTGATTTTATCTAGCTAGAGTATCAGAAGGTTAATTTTACTTGCTTTAATCTGGAAAAGCTGTCAAGAGTCCGTTGGCCCAGGTTCAGGCTTGACATGCCACCTAATCATAGTTTGGTCCTGTGCTGCTGGACTGTTCTCATGGGGCCGTGGATCCCTGGGCAAATGAAGGTGCTTCTCAGCTCAGGGTACAAGCTAGAAACAGTCAGCAAACGCTACTCATGCAGAAGGGAAAGAGGCTGATTTGGAACGACTGGATCCATAGGATTGACAGTGTCTTCCATCCTACTGTGCTTTAGCACGGGATGGAAAGCCAGGTATCTGGCTGATAACCACTTGCTTCTTTCTAAAGAGCAACCAGCTGACAGTGTGAGCACTTATTGTACTTATGCTGCCCTGATTCAGCCACTTCCCTAGCTCTGTTTTCTCTCTACCCAATAAATAAATGCAAGAGTGACAGTGCTGTCTCGTTGATGAGGATGTATTCTTAGCGCTGGATGTAGCACAGAGCTGCAACTTGCCACGTGGAAAAAGAATGGAAGGCCTTGTTTTACAGCTGGTGAATTAAGGCAGGGAGGGATGGTGCACAAAGGGAAAAATGCCAACTCTTTAGTACCCGCTGCCGAAGCACCCACTCATGTTAAGGTTCATAATTTAGGACAGAGGATAATACTGTGAATGAGGATGCCAATTAGCTGTTACCAGAACATTCAATCCAAAAACAAATGTTGACTTTAAGGTCTTAGCATCCAATTATCTTGCTTGCTGTACAAGAGACACAGTGTCTTTACAGCTACAACAGCCACGCTTTTGTGCTCAGGCAAACGTAGTGGATGTGACATGGAAGGACTGCAGATACTTGTGGAGTGAGTCTCCAAACCAGCAAGGACACACTGGTTTCCCAGCTAGAGTTGTATGTATTAAGGATCCACTTAAATAGGGGAAACCTCTCCATATATGTATGTATATATGAGATATATATCATATATATGTATAGTATTTTATATATTTATATTATATATCTAGATAGATAGACAGACTTTAACTAGAGAGAGTGGAGCCCTTTGCTTAGCTCACAGCAAGCTTGGCAAAAATAGGTTTATGTATATGTTTATGTATATGTATATATATTATACAAAATACCTATGCAATTAAAATGAACCCACTGTCCTTTATTCATCTTCTCATTTAACAAGTATTTATTATATGTGCTAGGTCTTTAAGGAGAGATTTTGTTGGAGGTAGTATCTATGAAATTCTTCCACATACAGTTGATTATCAAGTCAAAGGACATTGAGGAGTCATAAACATGGAGGTGCTACCTGAAGCCATGGGAAAGGATGAGACTGCCACATACAAATGTCTAGAGCTGCGCTATCCAAAATAGGCACTAGCCACATGTGGCTAGTTAAGTTTATATGAATTGTAATTAAATGATATTAAAAATTCCATTCTTCAATCACACTAGCCACACTTAATTGCTCAATGGCAGCATGTAACTTGTGACTATTATATTGGACAGCAAAGGTATAGAACATTGCAGGAAGTTCTATTGGACAGCACTGATCTAGAGAGAAAGGAAGGAAGAAGAACTGAAGAGAGATGTTGACAAAACTCTGGGCACCACCACAATTGGGAGTCAGGAAGTAGAAAATGGGGCAGTAAAGGAGACAATGGAGGAGATGGAGAATCTGGAAAGATAACCAGGATAATATGGGGTCAGGAAAGCCAAGAGTAGGGGAATATCAAAGAGCAAAGTGTGATTCTCAAAGTCAAATACTGACAACAGATCTTTTGAAGTTAACAATTGGAAACTCTCCTCTGGATTTGATAAATAGGACACTTGGTGCCCCGTTGGTGGGCATTGATGATGGGGCTGCTTTATGACAGACACTGTGCTGGACAGTAGAGGGCCCCAGTCCCAGTCCCTGCTCCCAAGTCCAATGGGGCAGACATCACACACAAGTGCACTATCCATTTACTCTTTGAGGGTCTGACTAGCCATTGGCTTTAACAGTTTGGCCAGGAGCATGCCTCCTGACAAGCCTGCTGCCTTTCAAAGCCTTTGGCCTTGAACATTTCCAAAGCAGTTCTAGGAATGGTGAAGTGCTCAGAACTCTGGGAGAGCAGTACTGTTCATTTCAAAAGTAATGACTGAGTTTGGTAATGAGAGTAACACGTCGTGTCTGTGACCTTTGTCAAATTCATAAATAATTGTTGGTAAGAACTGAATGGCAAGTGAGGGAGGACCAGGCAGCATTATAGAGAATATTCAACCTCAAGGACCATAAAAAGCATTGGCAAGGGCCCTTTTAATTGACTTAAATTAACCCCCGGGGTTTTTTTAGGCACAATTAACATGGTGATTCTGCTGAGATCAGAGTCAGAGAAGAACGGAAATCTGCATGTTCAGGATTTTGGTCCGGTGCCTGTGATAATGCAATGTATGTCCAGACACGTGTTCCTAGAAACTGGAGGGAAGTTTAGCTTTCATTTTGACCTATCCTTTTTGGATTGTTCCAGGTTTTCTTTTACTTATACCTTTGTAGGCACCACTTATGGTGAAGTATTAGAGAGCCTGGGTTAACAGAGTTTAGATGTGGGTTCTAATCCAGCTCTGCTGTTGACTCAGTGACCTGTTGATAAAGTCCCTATGTATATTAGGGACAGGAGGAAAACTGGAGGCCTTGACAGTGAGTTGAAGTGGATTCCAGGAAGAGGTGGGGTGGTGTGGACAAAAGCAAGCCTGGTAGCTCTCAGTTTTCTAATCTCCAATTGTCTGTTAATTTCCTCTTTTGTTTCGGCCACACCCCGCAACACCCTACCCGACCCACGTTGAGGGGGTCCTAGAATCTCAGTTTTCTAAGGGGGCTCCAACGTTGCAAAGTGAGGCTAACACCAAGGTGGGTTTGAGGCAGCTGCCTGGTCCTCTTCCCAAGAATCAACACTGGAACTCAAAGGAACGGGGGATGATTCATGTAAAGAAACCACTTTTCAAACATTTGCGAAGGGCTTTCTACTCCTTGTCTTTCTCTTCAGCACCACTGTGCACACACATGCACACGCACACATTCATTCAAACCACACAGTGCCTTCCCACCTATTCAGCTTAGGATGCACACAAGGACTTGTTGAAGGAGGGCAAATGTGTTGAGCGAACTACAATGTAAATAACTTTGATCTGGATTAACTGTGCATTGTTTAGGGACTCTGACATGAGCGTTTCCAAGATAAATAATGGATGTTGAGGTTGGCAGAAGTTCAGGAATGAGATTATTCCTTTAATTATAGCCATCATGTCCTCACTTACCCCATCCCACCCTCATATGCCCCAGCAAGGCATACATAGCATCTAGCACAGTTCCTGGCACATAGCTAGGACTCATCAAAGGCCACTTTTATTCATGAAATAACTGCACTAATCATTGTTGGGAATAGATTAGAGGTGAAATACAGGATCCTGACCTTCAGTGTTAACAGTAACAATTGCCATTTATTGAAGGCCTATTGTGTGTCACCTGCTTTACGTGAATCATCTCCTCTTAGCCTCATGACAGCCCTGCATAGCCCCAATTTACAGATGAGGAACTGAAGTTCAGAGAGGTGACATAATTGCCCAAAGTCACACAGCTCCTAAGTGGCAGAGTCAATCCAGGTCTCTATGACTCCAGGGGCTGTACCCTTTCCACTTTTACATACTGCATTCAGGAAGTAGGACAAAGGAGACAATGAGGAGCCCAGGATTAGGCCACAGAGGGAGGCAGGAAGGACTGCACTGAGCAGGGTTAAAGGTCATCCCATTTCCCTTGTGACCCAGGACCTGGGATCAGTGAGCTGGGCCTTTGTAACTGCTCCACACATCTTCTTTCTCCTCAGCCTGTATTAGAACTTCATTGTTCCCTTCTTGGGAGAAACAAGTGATGCGAAAAGCGCTCTTGAGGTGTCTGCGGATGCAGTGCCCTGCTTTGCTTACTATAAATAGCTCCCTCTCAGCCAGTTGCCATAAATGGCATTTTACAGGGAAGGTGACCAGTTTGAAATAAGCCCTAAAGAGATGTCAGGACACCAATATTCACTTGGTATATGCAGTGTTTCCAATCTACTGAAGAAAGTTAGGAGTGTTGAGATCTTGAAGCAAAAGTGGTTTCATCAGCTCGTGATGTCATCCCAAGCCTTTGGTCTGGAGGTCTACAATTAACCAGAAATTTGCTTCTTTACTTATGAACCAAAAGCCAACAATGACTTAGACCAACCTGCAAAGGAAACTGAGTGTGGGCTGTGTGCAGTAAACATTTTTACCCTCTTAACTCCCACTCATTATAAAAGGGCTTCAATTTGCTCTTTGCTACCTGTTGAGTTACCTTAAAGAGTTAATGTGCAGCCAGGGAACCTGAAATGTGAACGCATTTGTATTAAAGTAAAGTTTGTGCAGACCATCCCAAGGTGATTAAAAAGGGAAGGGAGATGTGAATTTATTCACATGAGCCACTTTCATTATTTTCCGTTAGTAAATAGCCAAATAATTGATTGTGGATCTATTATTTAATTAGCATAAATGAAATGACTGTCATATAAGATAGAATGCATATATTGATTTTGGCTGCATCCTTTAACAAGGATAAATGATTTTTGCTTCTGAGAGTTTCTGTAATCAGAACTTGCTGCCACGCAGAAAGAGCTGCAGGACCAGAATGCTTCAGGACAGGCTGCTGGAGCTGAGCAGTTTGAGGAGCGGGCACTTGGTGTGCCAAGGGACTTGCATTTTCTGTGTGGAAGGAGAAAAGACCAATTCATTTCAACCATTAGATAGTGGTAACTGAGAAGAGAGAGTCTGAGAGCGAGAGCAGAGAGGCATTGAGAGCTTGGATGCCGGGCACTAGGATCCAGGAGCTTTCTGTGTTTCCCTGGTCAGTTCAGTGGCCCAGTAGCAGAGGTCTGGGCTGTTGGTTCCTCTTGACTGTGTCTAGGAAAGACTGTGCATTGAAAGGTCTGGCCCTTGTTTGGAGAAGGCTCTATGAACCAAGGGCAGGCCCCTTTCCCCTGCAGGGGGTGCACGCCCCCTATTTCTACATTGAGGGAGGAGGACTAGCTCACAAATGCTCTCTAAGCTCTGATGGGAGGAGAAAGCACTGTGATGGTGACATTTAGGGATTGCTTAGGCTTCTCCTGCATTTGCTCCTCCCATTCCACCTTGACTTGGAGGAGCAGACTCAGCTTCCTCATTGCTACCAAGAAAAAGTCCAGTCACCGCAAACTCAGAGCTGCAGCATTATGCAACATTGGTGTTTGGTACTGCATGTGCCAGTTCAGCACGGTACTGAACAGTGCGGCCTCTTGAGTCTAAGTGACCTGCCCCTACTACTTTTAGGTGTACAGTTCTGGCAAGTCAATTAACCTTGCTTTTTGTCATGTCAGAAATGGGTGTAGTAACAGTACCAACTTCACAGGGTTGCAAAAGGAATTGAATTAGATCATCCGTGTAAAGCGGCAGTCGCAGAACCTTGTATAGAGTGGGTTCTCAATAAACTTTCCTCGCTCCTCACCCTCTTTTTGTCTTCTGGCTGCTTCCATGTTTCCTTGCCCACCCCCCATTGCAGCACTCAGTACGTGTCTTTCTCATTAACGAGAGCATTTCAAGGTCAGGGATCCTGTGGGAAGCATTTTTGGGGGTCCTCCAGCCCCTGCTCCTTTGCAGTGTCTGGTATATCACCAACTCATTATTGGCTCACACACATTTCTAGGCACAAAAGAGTTCACTGAGAGCAGCTAGCTCTTCCTTCAGGCACATGGCTGAAATTTTAACGATGATAGAAAACAGTTTCAAGATAGTTATTTTTAGGTTTTCTCAGAAATTCGCTGAGGTGCCATGCTGGATTGAAATTCACCTCTATGTGCATATTCAACCCTACTAAGTTCAGAGAATTGCAAGCAGCTTGGGAAAATATCCCATGGCACACACCATGGGTAAAGCACAAAAGATGGGGGCAGGGGTGAGGAGAGGGGTAATGTTGGCAGGGAGGGGGACCCTGAGGTAGCAGTGATCCACATACATAAAATGTAACGTGACCTAAGACTCGAACCATGATGTCAAACATCTTCCTAGGGCAGCATGTGATGAGGTGCCAAGCCAGTAAGTGCCACACTCAGGGCGCAGACAGGGTTGTTTCTCCTCTCTTTCATCTCCTGCCCCCATCTACCCCCTGCTCCATCTTTGCTTCCACAGCCTCTTTTACACAGCTCCATTAGAGGACTCGCATCACGCTGCACCATTGTGATCTGGAGAAAGAGACCTTACTACAGGTTGTGGTGCCCAAGGAAGCCTTCATGGATGACAGGGGCTTAGTTCAGCCTAGAAGTAGGTGAAGGATTGGAATTAGACAAAGGGAAGGAGGGCATTCCAGATGGCCTATACAGTGGGAACCCAAGCTTGGAGCCAGAAATATGCATGGTCCTTTGCCGCAGAGTGGAAGGCAAGGAGGGGGGGGGGGGATGGGAGAGAGGGATGAGCAAGACTGTGAGCTCACCAGGATGACTGAAATGGGGAATTTGCAACCCATACTGAGTGATGCAATGGTATAATTGTCCCCCAGGCAGCCTGGCGTTCACGGAGGCTGTGATCTGCTAAAGGGCTGGGGTGGGCGATGTTGAAATTAGCCAACAGAAAGAGATTCTTTCTCTAAGCTTTGCTGAGGCTCCCCACCCCAGTGAGTAACATATGGCCCTGGCAAGGTCTTTGCTTTATTTGGGCCCGTTGCTTATCCTCCCCTTGCTACAAATTGTTAGGGAAAAAACGAAAAGGCAGCTGTACTGCCTGAAGGAGTAATCATTAGCTAATGCTGCCATCTCCAGGAACCTGCCCGCTAGTAACCAGCGCACAGCAGGCCTGCTTCAAGCTGTCTGCCCAGGCAGGCTCCTCTCCAACCCCCACTCCAGCCCCCACTGGCTGGCTTGGCTTCTCCAGCCTCAAATATTGCTGGGCAGCTGGAGGGAGGGATAAGCTGCCCAGGGCTCCTAGAATCTTTGACTGCCAGCTGCCTTCTCTTTTGTCTGGTCTGACAGGGATATGCAAAGGTTGGCACCTGAAGGATGTGAAACCCCTTGTATTAGTTTGCTGTCTGCCATAATGAAATACCACAGACTGGGCGGCTTAAACAACAGAAATTTATTTTCTCACAGTTTGGGGCCTGGAAGTCCAAGATCAAGGTGCCAGCAGGTTTGGTTTCTTCGAAGGCCTCTCTCCTTGGCTTGCAGATGGCCACCTACTAGCTGTGGATGTTCCTTTGTGAGTGCACACGTCTCTGGTCCTCTTATGTGGACACCTTTCTATTTGGATCACGGCCCACCAGAATGGCTTCATTTTAACTTATTCACCTCTTCAAAGGCCCTATCTCCAAATACACTCACATTCTGAGGTATTGAAGGTTAGGACTTCAACATATGAATTTGGGAGACACAATTCAGTCTACAACACCCCTTGTAGGGTGATGAGGGCACCCTGATTCCTTGAGACTTTGGGTAAGCTCGTTCCCTTTCTGGACCTTTATTTCGTAGTCATTAGAATAAACAGTTTAGAGCTAGAAGTTTAGAAATCTTGTCCAAAAATAAGTGATTCTACGAATTACAGGTAAGTTTTTCAGAAAAGAAATGCAAATTTGTGATGATTTGCTAAGGAATGGATATTCGCAGTCCAGACTGATTACATATTCTGAGAGCAAACTAATACAGCAATTTCATTATAGAATTTGAACTTGATATATATCTTCATTAATTTGTTTATTAAGTAACCATATTTTAGTGCCATATATATGCCATGTGCTATACTAAATGCGAGAGAAAAAAGCTGAATGTATTAGATAATATTTTCTATTTAGCTCTAATTATAGCTTTAGACATGTATGCCACAAGAAATTGTTGGACCCTGAGGTGTAAAAGTCAGAACCAATATTGAGTTTAACCATTCTTCTACCTTTAACAGTGAGTTTGTAAGTGTAGTCTTCAGGCTTTAATTCCCCATACATAGTTCTCTAGTTTATCTATTTATTCTTTCATTGATATGTGCATTCCATAAATATTTTAAATATGCGCAGTGTGCCGGGCACTGTGCTGGGTGCTGAGGATACTATGGTGAATAAAATCAGGAAGGTTATTATTGCCCTCATAGAGGTTACAGTCTAGGGTGGATCTGAGGCTATTTTGTTTGTTTGATGAAATGTGATGAGTATATAGTAGAAGATATGTCCACCCCCGGGTTTGGTAATTCACTAGAAGGACTCCAGGATTCAGCATATAGTTGTTCTCATGGCTAAGATTTAGCAAAAGGATACAGAGTAAAGTTAGCAAAGGGATATGGAAGAAACCAGGTGCAAGCGTCTAAGAGTTCTTTCCTGATGGAGTCACACAGAAAATGCTTATTTCCCCCAGCAACAAGGATGACAACACATGTGAAATGTTGTCTACCCAGGAAGCTCATTAGGGACCCAGTGCCCAGAGTTTTTATCGAGGGCTGGTCACATAGCAAAATTCCAGATGCCCAGAAGGAAAAGAGGTATTCAGCGTAAATCACATTGTTTGTACAAAATTGTTTAAATGCAGTAAGCCACTTGTATCACTCAGTAAAAGTTTAATATCAGTGTAGGGAGCTGTTTGCCAGCCGAGTTCCCACACACCAGCTAAGGGCCAACTGCAAGCAGGCCTTTCTAAGGACAGCAGTGTCAGGGCAGTTAACTTGGTGAAGTAATGTCGGAGGGAGTCAAGGGGTTAATTTTCCAGAAGTGAGCATTTCAGATAGCAGCAAGGAAAGGTGCAAAACCCCAGAGGAGAGGGAACATGGCTTATTCATGAAACTGAAAGAAATTCAGTCTGCCTGAGGGGAGAGGGGAGGGAGTCAGGTTAATCAAGCGGACAGTATTCGTGATACTTGTATTCATTCATTCATTCAAAAAAATGTTTACTGAGTGCCTATCATGTGTCAGGTCTTATTTGCAGCGCTGAGGATACAAGAGGGAACCAAACAAACCTTCCTGTCCTCATGGAGCCTACATTTTAGTGCATGTTATTTGCCATTATTGAATTTATACCACATCCATTTTACTGGAAGTTCTCTCTCCAGTTTTAAGCAGAACCTCAACATTTAAATGTATTTGGGATGCTCCCCAATTAGAGGAAACACAAGAATGTACCTTTTATCCAAAATTCCTGCTAGGCCTGTGTGTTAGTAAGCTACCACACGTACATCTTAAATGCTGATAAAGTAGGTTTTAAGTGGGAGCCATTTCTTGCTGCTACGATCAGAGCCTTTGGCCTTATTTCAGCTGTGGGCCTCATAATCTGGATCCATTTATATGTTGGCAGCATGACTTTGTTGTTGTTGTTGTTGGTGGTGGTGGTGATAACAAGAATGAGGAATGATCTGTTAGCTATTCAGAGAGCAGTAAGACACAACCGGTCCAGAAAACAGATTAATCAACTTTATGCAAACAAAAGAACACTGTCACAAGCCTGGTAGCTGATCAATTTTGATTAAGTCAACAAGAATACCACTACTTAACAGACTGAACTCTTCTCGTTAACTGTCTGCTGTAGTCAGCCAGGACGCATCTCAATCCTGTCTCCGTATTATGTCACTGATAGTGGCTCTCATTTTAACTTGAGACATTTCATGAAAGAAAAGTTTACTTTCACAGAGTTCAGTCTTAGACTCAAATATTGCCCGATTTGGTCATATGACCAGAAAGATGAGGGTGGCTATAGGATTCATATACTCATCTCAAAGGTTACAGGAATCTTATAGTTTGGTGGTCATTATTTTCAGCCGAATTAGGCTCTCTGGAAATTCTAGCATATTGATAGGGTAGATACTTGATAATTCACACACATCCTGATCTGAGCACTCTAAAACTTTAAAGTGTAGCTCATAGTAATGAAAAGGGATAGCACTTCTGGAACTGTGGCTTCATTTCCACCAATAAAATAAATTCTTACATATTGGGTATATTCTTATCTGACAATTAAAACTGAGTAACTGACAGTGCCTCTCTTTTTGCTGTAAGTGGCCAAGAAACTCGGAGCAAGGAAAGAAACAACACTCCAAGTAAGTAATATTGTCCCTAGTATTTAATTCTTGGAAAAGGCAAAAATTTGAGATATGCTGACATACACATTGAATGACTGCTTGAATTCCTTAGTGCCTAGAACAGTGCCTGGAACCCAGTATGCTCTCAGTAAATATCTGATGAATGGATGAGTGGATGAATGGATGGATTAAACATATAAAAGCAAAATAGTGCTTACGGAGTGTGTGAAAATTGAAGCTAACCTGTAATATAGTCAGTTATCTGGGTACATATTTCAAATTTTAAAATCCTTTTCATGTTTCAACTATAAAAGAATCATCATCAATAAAAATGAGTAATGGGAGGTGCTGATTCAAACATAGATCCCTCTGAGTTTTTCTGACAATGAGAAATGGCCTCAGAGGATAAATGTCTGGAAAATAAATTGTTCACAAAACTATATTTTAAATTAAATCCATGGTCTGTGCTTTGGTCCAAACAATGCAAAGGATTTGTGCTCTTCAGAGTGGTGTAAAACAGAGAGGCTCAGGAGCATGGGCTCAGGGAACAGATAGTCCTATGTGTGAATTCTAGGAGGTCGGGGCTAGTGAGGTCTTGTTTATCATTATCTCTACACCAGTCATTTACAAACTTTTAGATCACACACCTCTGCCTGAGTGTGCATATTTATGTATGTACAAATTATGTACATGTATATATCTACTAATATATTTTATAATTTAATTATATCCTAAAATATATACAAGCATACAAATAAAAAAGGATGACAAAAATAAATACAATTGAAGTTCCAGTGTGTTCTTCCCACATCTGACTGTCTTGCCCATTCCTGAGACTCATGCATCCCACTTGGGAGAACAACTTTCTAGACTGTGGTTCATCATAGGTGCTCAAGTGATCATAAGATTTGTTGAATTATTGAATGTATCCAAGTCCGAGTTCCTGCTACTGACTGAGTGAACCTGAGCAGGTTCTACTCTCCATATTCTGGACCTTTGTATCATCATGCATAAAACGGGATAAATTAATAACGACTGTATTTTGGGGTTGTTGTGAAGAGTAAATTAACAATCTAGTAAATGTTAATAATAATTGCTATGTTGATGATGATAATGATGATAACAATGGCAAACATGGTTAATTCCCTACTTCTCAGATGAAATGATATTAGGCTCCACCCTCATGAGACCATTAGTTTTGACCATGGATACCCCTCATATATTCCACTTGATATGATACATTTTGTACATAAGGAATTGATGTAGGATCTGTTCCTACTGGAAATTCTGTTCCAGCTTGTGAACACAATTTCCTGCTAATGGATGTGGAGAAAAGCAAAAAAGGAAGAGGTGGTTCCTGTCTTTAAGTACATCTCCAAAAGTGGTACCTTTCAACAATATGGGTTAATAAAATTGAGAAAAGGGTCCTAGTGGAAATGGTATAAAAGCAAGACTACAAGATACTTAGAGAGTTAAAGGGTGGCATCTTTGTGTACTGACTCCCCCAACTGAACTCTGAGAC
Organism: Equus quagga; assembly: GCF_021613505.1. Classification (NCBI taxonomy): domain Eukaryota; kingdom Metazoa; phylum Chordata; class Mammalia; order Perissodactyla; family Equidae; genus Equus; species Equus quagga. The sequence goes on from NC_060276.1 coordinate 13,233,542, forward strand.
ATAGAGTGACCCTCCCATGCGCCTCCCCACCCCTGTCTGTGCCTCTGAGCGTGAACCACTTAGAACTAAAGCAGGGAAGAAGCCAGGAAAAATTCTGTGGGAACTCACATTTCTCTTCTGCCCCCTGGAGCCCAGATTCTTTTGGTCTGTTGAATAGTGCATGGTTACACTGTGGTTGGTAAGGGGACAATGGAGGGTGCAGAGAACAGAAGAGAATAAAAGCAGTAACTTCCTCACCTCCTTTCTTTCCTCAACCCACTACACCTACCACTTTCTCCAAGGTTGTTACAGGCCTTGTGATTACAAAAGTCAATGAACACATACAGCCCTGAGCTAAGTTGGCCTGTCAAGAGTATCCTGAACTCTCAGGAAGCCCTTTTCCTTCCTGAAACTCTCCTCTCCCTTGATTTCTGAGATACCACTATTTCCTAGTTTGTCTTCTACATTGGGTCTATTCCTCCAAAGTCTCCTTCACTGCCTCTCCTTCCTCTGTTATAAATGATAGTGTTTCTCATGGTTTCATCCGCAGCCTCCTATCAGTTTACACTGTGCATCCTTCCTAGGGCATCTCATCTACCCACCTCCCATGACTGCAATTACCATCTCTTTGCTCTTCACTCCAGAATCTTTATCATGAGTCCGGGTCCCTCTTCCATATTCCCCACCTACTAATTCTAGATTGTCTCCACTGTCATGTCTCACAGGCATATCCAAAACTGAATTCGTGCATGTGTGTGTTCACATGCATGTGCACACACAAAAAAAATTAGTTGGCAAAGAATCAGAAAATACTGCCTTATAGTGCCAGCTGTCATTCACTGCTTTTAGTTTCCTCACCTGTAAAAATGAAAAATTGGGAAAATGAACTCCAGTGTTCCCTATCTTGATGAATGGCTACACCCCAACCATCCAGTTGCCCAAGTCAGAAACCCTACAGTACTCCTTGACACCTGCCTCTTCCTTACCTTGCATCTCCAGTCCATAACCAAGTTCTGTCAATTCGGCATCCACAGTGGCTCTGAAGTCTGTTGCCTTTTTCTCTATTGACAGTGTCATTGACTTAATTTAGGCTATCAACATTGCTCTCTGGACAATTGACATCCTCTTAAAAGGTCTTCCCTGCCTCTAGTCTCACATTTGCAGCCACTGTACTAGTCTTCACACTGCAACCACTTAGATCTTTCTAAAATGCCAATTGGATCAGGTCACTCCCTTGCTTAAAACCCTGTGTGTTTCCCCACGGCATACAAGATTGTGTCAAATCCCTCTCTGTGGTCCATGAGGCACCACATGACCTGGCCCCTAGCAACTTTCATAGCTCCATCTCTCATCCTATCTGTGGAAATCTGTGCTCCGAGCATTCCAAACCGCCTGCATGCCTCAACTTTGTCAGACCATCTCAAGCCTGCATGTCTTTGTACTTGGTCTGTCTGCCTGGAATTCTCTTAGCCCCACACATTTTCTTGCCCCTTCCCAACTGACTTGATTAATGACCACTGGCCTTCAAAACTCAGCTCCCACCACCTGCTCTGAGTAAGGCTTCCCTGGCCACCGAGGCTAAGTTTGGTAAATGCCCCTCTCTGTGTTTTCATATTGCCTTGTGCCACATCTCTGTCATTTTACCACCTTATAAGGTAATTATGAGTGTTGGTCTCTCTCCTGGGAGCTAAGAGCTCATTTAGGGCAGAGGCTTTGTCTGTTTCCTCTGGGTTCTGCCCGTTTCTAGAGTAGTTACTCTCTTCACCTGGTTGCCTCCTGCTCTTCCTTCATGTTTCAGCTTAATATCGCCTCTTCTGAGATGCCTTCCCTGACTCCAACCTCCCAAACCCTGACCAATGTATTGGATACCCCTCCTCTGTAACACATAATTTCTCCTTTGCTTTTTAAATACATTTACTTGTCTGTCTCCTCTGCTAAAGGTGAATTCCTTGAAGGAAGGGCCTAGATTTTATTCAACATTGAGGTGTTGCCCACCCCAGCCTTGTATGGCAAACACAGAGCCAGGTATAGATTAGGCACTTGTTAAATGTTTGCTGGTTTCATTTTTTTATTTGGAGATTGCAATTTTGCCTCGTTTCTATTTCATTAAAATTGCATTATCATTTTTAAACCGCTCCTGGTTGCATCAACATTTCCAAGCATTATATAGTTTTACAAGTTTAGACTGCTATTTTTATCCTCTAGGTGGAGGTGTTTGGAAAAGAAATGGCAAAGTTATATATGCTTTAGAAGAAATAGGTACTGTATTAATCTGCTAGGGCTGCCATATCCAAATACCAGAAACTGGGTGACTTGAACAACAGAAACTGATTTTCTCAATTCTAGAGGCTAGGAGCGCAAGATCAAGGTGCTGTAAGGTTTGGTTTCTTTTAAGGCCTCTCTTCCTGGCTTGTAGAATGCTATTTTCTCTCTGTGTCCTCACATAGTCTTGCCTCTGTGCACACATGGAGGGCGGGAGGGACAAAGAGAGGGAGCGATCCAGAGAGCTGTAGTCTGTCTTCCTCTTCTCATAAGGACAACCACTCCTATCAAGTTAGGGCCCCACCCACATGACCTCATTTAATTACCTCCCTAAAGACCCTATCTGAAAATTGGGGGCTGGTATTTCAACATATAAATTTGGGGGTACATATAATTCAGTCCATAACAGGTACACATCCCAAGGTTATCAAAATTCTGTGCCATTCAATGAAACGCTATTTAAAAATTGTCTTGGAGCAAAAGCAGCAGGATTGGTTGTAATGCCAAGATATGATCAAACTTCCTGAGTTTCTGTTAGCTCATGTGTCAAAGGAGGGAGCTTATGCTGCTGGAGCAGTGAAGGGACAAGTGGAAGCCCCAGGGAACCCTTGGGCTGGAGAAATGATACTTGAGTTCTTTCTCTTTCCATCCCTTCATTATCTCAGAAGCCTAGACTCACTGTGACAGGCCCAGAAGCTCCATTCTCTCGAGGTCAAGTGGACTGCCTTCTTCAAGGACTACAGTTGTACCAGGGATTCAAAACCTCCTGAAGGGAGCCCGAGCCTGGAAACCAGAAATACCAGGAGCAATGGACTTGGCCCCATCCAGGGCAACTTTCTGACCCATCCCTCCGTGGCCATCTGATACATAGGTGGAGAATACAGTGCCAACCTGGGATTAGGACATTTGGGAGGCCACTAATGGGGCCTCTTTCAATGATTCTGTGTGTCATACCTGCTAAAGAGGCCCGGGCCCAGGAGACATTAGCTTGGCAAGTCCTCACAGTCTGTTCCACTAAATACTAGTATTAAGGAACATTAGTAGTTATTGTGGGAAATAAAGGATTCTGGGGGCAAATTAGTATGTTCAATCCAGATTTTCTCACAGTTAATAGGTTTCTTTACTGTAGCCTCTATTAAAACCTTCAGCCAGCCAAATCTATAACATGAATCTCCAAGAGTAGGGTGTGGTAAACAGCCTTTCCCAAATTTACTGATTACGGGATCTTATCGGTGAGAGAATCTTGGTCTGATTAGTGTTCCAAGGACTCACTTTTAGGAATGCTAACTCTGGGAGAATCATGTAAAAAGCCATTGCGTGAGGTGCACCTTAACTCAAAGGAATACTCCAGGCCTAGCCCTACTGTCTCCCTCTCAGCACCGTCTAGCCATTGGCTCCCAGTAATGCCAAATCCACTTGGCCTCCCATCTTGGCTGGGCCTTCTCCTGTTCACTTGTCTCTTTCTTGGCTGACTTAGAAATTCCATGGGATTCTGCTGCCAGCCTTCTTTCTAGGCACCACGCTTTCCAGTGAGAATTGGCAGGTTTGCGGACCAGGCGCTACGGACCTTGAGAACCTGGCTAGTTCTCAGATCTATCTGTGGAGCTTAGACTCTGCCCTGGTTTGGAGGGAAACAAACTGCTGAAATCATGAGATACCTTTCCATCAGGCTTTCCTTAGCCTAAGGTAGCCCACCCTACAGAGGTGCTGAGGGAGTTATGTGCCAGCCACCTTTCTAAAGACTAATTTGCCTGGGTACACGGAACAAGGAAGAGGAAGATGAAATAAATTAACTTTTATCAGCTGCTTACTATGTGCCAGGCTTTGTAGTAAGCAATTTACATATATTACCTCATTGAGTTCTTAAAACCACCCTATGAGATAAATACAGTTTTGTTCCTGTGGTCATTTTGTACAGGAGGAAACTGAGGCTCAGAGAGATGAGAAGACAGGCCCAAGGAAGCATAGCTTACAATGAGCAGCAGAGCCAGGATTCAAGTCTATGTCTCTATGGCGCTGGAGTCCATGCTTCTCACCACTTTGCTCTGTTGCTTCCTTGTGAATCTTCGGACGGGATGGAGCCCATCTGCATTGTGCAGGTCAAATCAAAGAGTAGCTTAGATGACTATTTGAAGTAACCACAGCTTGCCTCCTCCCCCAACTTAAGAGTCAACTGTCTTGCAGTCACTAGAACTAGTTTTTTTTTATAGACAGCGATCCAGGCTTTGGTGGGTCTTCAGAGGGAACTGATACTTCCAGTTCCGCCCTCACATTAAAGCACTAATTTAGAGCCTCATCCTCTCTCACCTGTATCGCTTAACAGAGCCCCTTGTCTCCAGCCTTACCCCCTCGCCCTCACATTCCTCATGCTGCAGCTCAAGTTACCTTTCTGAAAGCAGTTTTAATCTGTTCTAGTGTAAAACCCAATCGCCCTTGGGATGAAATCCCCACTCCTTAAACCAGCTTTCTAAATTATCCCCTGCCTGATTCTTCAGTTTATGCCTCCAAAATCCTCTCCTCTGTGCCTGCTCTCATCTGTTAGCCTGTGGCCATGCCAAGCAACTTCCCATTTCAGGTGTGTCCCATCTGGTTTCAGACCCCTAAGTCTTCGCTTTCTCTACTTTTTCTACCTAGAATACCTTAGCTCCTTCACCAACCCCGTCTGCCTTGGGAACAACTGTTCAACTTTCAATGCTCAGGTCAAATATCACCCACTTTATGAAGCCTTTGTTGTTCCCTCACACTGTCTTTGAATTTTACCAGGCCTGGTTCAGCCTCCCAGCCTTGCACTTTTGAAGATGGCCGTCCATGGGTACTTCTCAGCATTGGACAAGCTCCTCCCTAGGAGAGACCTGGGCTTATTTGTTCCTGTGTCTCAAACATCCAGAACAGGTCTAGCACATAATAGACACCCAGAAATGTTTGCTGAATAAAAGAATGTCTAAAATAGGCAAGTATTTGACATTAATTGTAAAACCGGCTAACAGAATCTTCAGATTAAGTGAAGAAAGAGGACTATAATCGAATTTTTTGCTCCTGTGGTCATGCGATATGAATCTAGAAAAAATCTAAATGTTTAATTTCTCCGTCCATAAAGCTTTGAGAGGAAAATAAAAATTGTTGAGGGTGAGAGGATTAGCATGCAACTGAAATATGCTAGCTCTCCACTAGGGGGTGCTATGAACACAAAGAGAAGCCATTCTCCATTAATTTGTTCTTCCTCGGAGAGAAACTGCAGAAACCAAATAACTTTTCTATTTTCCCTGCATTGCGTACAGTTTTGCAAGAAATGAATAACTTTCCCATCATGCTTGAAAATCATGTATGCCTGGAGCAAGTCTTCCTGCTAATAAGATGCATATGTGTGTGTGCACATGTGTGTGCATACACACACACACAGACACACACACACACCCCGCTAGCACCTTTAAAAGATCCAAGCATCAAATTTAAAGATGTATGATTTGTGGTATCTGAAATTTGTTCACTGACAAATGTAGGCGTTATTTACTACAGTGTCAGAAGCAGAATCGAGCAGAATAAAGCATGTGCTCTGTTGCTTTTAACTCGACATAGAATAGACTATTATGGAAGAAGACCTGTCCAAGTCTCAGAGATGAGGTGTCAGTCAGCTCTTGTTACAGCAGTACCAGCTTGTGTGCGCTGGTTCAGTTTTCATTCTTATGAGACCATAATGGAGGAACACATACAACACGATCAATCTTTGGGAAGTTGTAGTTTGTATAAACAGTGACTTAGGCAAATCAAATCTTGTTTTACAACATCATAGCTCCGGTTTCTGCCTTCAGCATATCCTTTTTGGCCTTGGATTCTGAGTGACATTTTTGAACTGTATTCATGTTTGTCTTCCCTTTAGATTCTGAGCTGTGTGCATATGTTTCCCATTTGCATCTCCTGCATATGACAAAGGTACATTGTAAAGACTTAGTGTTCATGGATTGCTTGCTTATTGATCAGTTTCATAAAAATGCTGCCCAAAATGCTGTCAGGAAGGATAATGATGAGATTATAGGGGATACAAGTGAATGAGCAAGAAGGGACTAAGGGGAAGAGAAGGAGACTAATGTTCATTGACTGCTTGCAGTGTGCCAAGCACTGCCCCAAGCACTCTATATGAGTTTCTCATTTAATTCTTATAATAACTCAATGAAGACATGCTTATCACTCCGATCCCACCACCTATCTTTTTGCGCAATTGGGGCCGTTTCATTAAAATACTCAATTAGTTGGCATTCCTGGGATTTGAGCTGTGGGCAAAATAGCCAATGGGCTGTTATTGAAGCTTATTGCCGTGTTCATGGGAGTGGGAGGAGATGTGGATCTCCCTGGCTGCCTCTCTGCTCCTGCGACCCTGTGATAAAATGAGAAGGAGGTGCTGCCCTTGGTAGTTGACAGCAGTGAAATGGTTCCTGTCTTCTGACTGAGGTGGGGGCTGCCTGTGCAGCATTTCCTTTCCTCCCTGGGACTCTTTAGTATTGTCAGAAATGAGAGACATGGGCAGTGCTGATGGGCTTTGAGCAACTGGATTCATTGGAGAACACTTTATGCAAAAGAGACACAGGATCATGAAAACTCTGGGAGAAACCATAAAGGGTATCCAGCTTAACCAGCAGGTAAGCTTTTAAAACTCTTGCTAGTATTTCAGCCAGTTGCCAGCTGAGTGACCTTGGCCAAGGAACTTCACCCCTCTTAGCCTAAGTTTCCTCATCTACAAAAACAAAAAACAAAACAAAGAAAACCATACAGGGTTGTCATGAGAATTCAAGGAGAAAACATGTACTCCAGGAACATGTTAGATACCCAGTACTTTTTATTTTTAGATTCACGGCAAAATTGAGGGGAAGGTACAGAGATGTTTCATATACTCCTGCCCCCATACACACAGTCTTCCCCATTATCAACACCCCCCACCAGAGTGGTACATTTGTTACAACTGATGAATGTACGTTGGCACATGGTAATCACCCAAAGTCCGTAGTTTACATTACTGTTCACTCTTGGTGTTGTACATTCTATGGGTTTGGACAAATGTATAATGACCTGTATCCATCATTATGGTACCATACAGAGTATTTTCACTGCCCTAAAAATCCTCTGTGGTCCCCTTATTCATCCCTCCTCCTTTCAAACCCTGGCAATCCCTGTACTGTCTCCATATTTTGCCTTTTCCAGAATGTCATAAAGTTGGAATCATACAGTGTGCAGCCTTTTCAGATTGCTAAGTGGCTTCTCTCACTTAGTAATATGCATTGAAGGCTCCTCCATATCTTGTCATGGCTTGATAGCTCATTTCTTTTTAGCACTGAATAATAACCCATTGTCTGGAAGTAGCACAGTTTATTTGTCCATTCACCTACTGAAGGACATCCTGGTTGCTTCCAAGTTTTGGCGAGTATGAATAAAGCTGCTATAAACCTCTGGATGCAGGTTTTTGTGTGGACATGAAATTTCAATACTTTGGTACTTTTTAACGAAAAACCTATCTGTCCTTGCTCCCATAAATTCCTCTCTCCCATAACCTCTTCCCAAAATGAGGGATTGGTGCAGCCAAGATGCCCAATTTGCAGCAAAATGCTCTTACTAATTAGCCAATAGGCCGTGATGGCACAGCAAGTAAACAATGTACTACAAATCTGTTTACATCGGCTTCTGCAGACATTTTGAAACAAACTGTCAAGGGGGCCTGGAGACAGAGCCTTGCATTTTAATGGGAAATGATTAAACATCAGGCATTATTGCTTTTGATGTGTTTGGGCTCTAAGAGGAGGGCAGAGTATTGATTAGGGCCTCCAGGAAGGCAGGAAGTTTACTCGGGCTGCTTGACCACAAGGCAATGAAAGCTTGGAGATCTGTAACTTCTTGGGCTGAAATTAAAGGCCCTCACTAGAGAGTTAACTAGATTTGTCAGCTTCTGTTTAGTTGGACTCTGCCTGTAGGGGCAGATGATAGATGGCGACTTCAGAGGGGTACTATTGGTTGATGGACAGAGACAGATAGTTGCTAATGGCATCTATTAGAAAAGGATGAGTGACACAGCACTGAGCACTGACCCCAGTATTGATTCTATCTGGATTAAAATCACTGTAAAGGAAGTGAAGGCTGCCCGTGCAACCCCTCCCTAAGTCAACTAATGCAAAACGGCAGCCTACCACCTGCACATATGTATGTGTCAGAATTATGGCAGCCACACAGGCTCATATTTCTAATGCACCATTTAGGATACACCATTCTCTGTTGATTTCATTTATTCACAGGTGCTTGTCAGATCATATGTGGCCCTTGCCCTCTAACTACTTACAATCCAGTAAATGAGAGATCATGTAAAAAACTGAATGCGATCAAGTTTAATTGTCCAATGATAGAAGTTTGTGTTGGGTACAGTGAAGGGACTAAGTTGGCCACGGTCAACTTGAGAGGTGTGGAGAGGCTGGAAGAAAAGTCTTCCTAGTAGATGTTCTACTTGAAAGATTAGTAGGCAGACAAAGGGAGAGGGGCGCCCCAAGCTGGGGGAAGATCTTGCACAGACCTGTGGAGGTGTGAAAGAGCCTGCTACATTCAGAGAACTCATTTAGTCTGTTGTGTGGGGCTGAGAGTGGTACCCTGAGCCAATGGACTGGATCAGCACAAACCTATACCTCCTTGCTACTTCTTAAAGGATGGGAGCATCTTATCCCTAAGGTTTAGAAATGGAAATCAACAAAGAAGTGATGAAGACATTGAAATATATCACCACCTAAGGCTAAGTAGAACAGGCGAGCACTACCAGCCCCTGTTTCTTTCTATTGCTTATAATCCTTCCGGTTCTCACTACCCGAGTATGCCAATTGGAGAACGACGCTTTCTTTCAAAATGAAAACACCTTTGTGAGAGCTGTCATTTGTCATTGACAAATTTGTGTAAATTCATTTAATCAGATTGCTTTCCTTTATAGCACCTGACCAAGATCAGCCACATTGAGGACTTGGAAAATAGGGAGACATGGAATGCAAGAGGAGGTAGAAGCATGGGGTAGAGAGGGGGCTGCCAAGGCTAACAGGGGGTTACTCCTACAGTGGAGTTACAGCTGCTAGAGAGCAGCCCTGAGTGGCTGAGAATTAGTTGAGGGAAAGGAGAGAAAGGATAGCAGAAATAAACTTCACCTGTCTTACAGTTTGGCTCCAGGTCAATCCTCACTTTGTTTATTTCTTTGCAGTCTAGACATCAAAAGATTCGGTTGCTCCCATCCCAGGGGTCCCCCTTCCCCACTGCACTGAGCAGTGCAGCCCCTGCAAGGCCATAAGAAGCTTGGCATAGCTAAACAAAAGACTGAGTCTCTTGATTAGACCTGATAAGACCACTCATATTGAGATGACTTAATTTTGCCCCTTGGGAAATGCCTTTTTTAAAGAGCTCTTACATTGGCCAAGAGACACTGCCTCCATATTAGGGTTTTCTATTTTTGTTTGAAGGAAGTTGGCATCTCTCCTGTGTAAGGAGTTCACTGAAGGCAAAATTCTTCCATTAGCCATTTTGGTTTGTAAACAGGGATCTGAGCATATGCAACTGTGTGCCTAGTGGCCTGAGCACCAGTTCAGCTTCCCAGTCAAAGGGCAATGTGGAAGACCTCATGGCCACACTCTGAAGCTGATCATCTGCACCTCTAAGCATGACTGACTACTTAACAAATGGTTTTTTAAGGGAGTGGACTGGCTACATCATTTGCAGAGCTCAGCACAAAATAAAAGTGTTCAAAAACTTTGCGCTTTGTTCAAAAATTGTTAAGAATTAAAAATAGTGACAGCAAAAAGTGAAACCAAGTGCAGGGTCCTTCTCAGAACAGGGTCCTTTGCAAGCGCACGGGACACATCTCCAGGAAGGCGGCTCTGCTGAGGAACAACTCTTTGGCCCATTTGGGTTCTGAGGGCTCCTAATGTTCAGGACCCTGGACGGCAGGCAGCTGGTGGGGGATGGGGGAGGATGTTCGATTTCAGGGCAGAACAAATTTTCTCCATCCTCTGCCTTCTGCTGAAATCTCATCCTTACAGCTAAACCAATTTCGCTTGAGGCTGGATCCCTTTGGGAGGGGCTCACATTTGCAGCTGTTGTCTGTTACACTCTTAGTGGTGGATGGAAGAGTGGAGGGAGAGAGCACGAGGCAATTTTGATTATGCAGAGACGCTTAAGGGGAAAAAAATTATGTAAGTTTATGGAATGCTTTTGGATATACATAATCTTCCTTTCCATACAGCACTGAGTATGGGTGATGGGGCTCAATAAATATAGCTCCTTGTGGGTGTCAGTATTTCTTCAATATTCATTGATAGTGACGATATTCAGACCCTGAGACAGATTTCCTTTCTCTCTGACTCAAGGGAAGTTTTCCCAGAGCCACACAGAAGGAGAATCCAATCTGTTCAATAGGAAAGACTCATTTGCTCCCGGAATAACTAAATTTCCATTTCTATTTGAATTTTTAACCAAAATAGTGGATCTTCCATAAGGCAAAAATAAAAAGAATGGCAATTTGGTTTGTTGTTTCACTTTTCCTTAAAATTTTAATTCTTATATTAACACTGTTGAGTGCTTCAGTAACATCTATGGTATAATGCTAAAATAGTCTGTGTTTCTTGTTTTTTGTTATAATTAGCTGAAAGCCTTGTCATAGGCTGCTAGTAGGTTCTCTGAATTTTTAACAAAGGACTTCCATATGAAAATGTCTTTTTTGGCAAGAAACTCAAAATTCAGGTAGAATCTCAACATTTTACAAGTAATTGTTACAGAGGATTGAGCAACTGTAATTCTTATAAATGTCTAATTTGCTTGAGCATTTTCTGCTCATCAATAATTCAATTTCAGAATAAAAGACACATTTTCTACATTTCAAAAGCTATTGGGGAGCCTTTCAGACTACCAGGTTCCTGACAGTGGGAGAAGTGTCTACCAAGGAAGGCAGCTAGCTCCAAAAGCTTCTCTAATGTGCTGAGGGATCCTGTTACAGACCATTTTTCGTAATTCTAGAAGGCAAAATAAAATTTTATGCTTGGAAATAATAAGTTTAAGCAAATAGTATGGGCAAAGCTTATATCTGAGTCCAAGCAATGGTCTGATTATTGCCAGAAGAATACTGCTACATGATGAATCATTAATGATCTGTGAGAGTCATAATGGTCTGTCACTAATGCCCATTAATGATCTCTCTATACCGCGAGTATGGGCTTGATGTTTCTGGCCAGTACCTTGGAGAATACTTTAGATATGCCTTAAACTTTCTCTGATCTCCTCTCTCTTTGTCTGCGCCCAATGTAGACAGCAATTGTCTGGGTAGGACCAGCTTATAAAGAAGCATGGCTTTGTTAAGGAAGTCGTATTCAGGTAAGATTTATTTAAGCAATGTTTTTGAAGGACATAGACTTGAAAGCTTATCCTGGGCATTAACACCTTTGTGGAAATTAAGAAAATTATGCCGCGGGCCTTTCTGTTGAGATCTTTTCTTTCCGGATGGGACAGGGGTTCTTGAGTTTCCTTGTGCTCCATGATATTTGGCTGTTGAGCATAGACTCTTTGAAAAATGATTCCTTTGTTTTTTATTTCCTAAGAGGAATTTTAGATATTAATTGTTATAGAACAGTGAATGTGTATATCTGTCTATTTAAAGCTTTATTTGTATTTAGAAAGCTGTGACACTAGCTGATTCAAGAGAGATTTCCTACCTCCAGATTTGCATTTACTCTATGCAGACAACACAAAACATTAATTTGAATTTCTAAAGGAAGAAAAGAGAATAAATCATTATAATCAGCTTTAAACGTATTTTGCTATTAGCTTAGGAAAGACAGAGAAGGCAACATAAAGCTAAGGAAAGGTGGACACAATCACACATTAATTCTGAGAATCTTGTCAGGTGTATCTGCAGGGCAATCATAGAAGATAGGCACTCCATAATGTCTAAGCAAAACTAGGAGAGGATCTGTTCCTCCATGGCGGCGAGGGAGATGCGGCAGATAGCTAAGGGAACCAACGCCCAAGAGCCTCCGGCTCACGGAGAAAAACAAGATGAGAGAAGATTGCTGGAGCGGTTGTTTCAAGCCTCTGAAAACAGCAGGACAGGGATTCTTTTGGAGGGTCGAAATCACTCCACTGGCTACTTTTTGATGAGGAATTTTAACGCGTAAATAAATGGGAAATGACACCTTTTCTTGGGAAACTTTTTTCCAGTCTTCATATTATCTGAACGAAGTAGCCTCCGCAAGCAAACGCTTCCCCTGGAACGCTTTGCATTTTATCATTGAACGCGAAAGGATCCTGGAGAATGCTAACCCCTCTAAATGCTTTATTTTGCAAGAACGTTTCGTCTAGATGAAGGATTACTCTTTGCAATTTTGTTTCTTCAAAATCCTTCCCCCGTCCTGAAACTGCTGAGTAGCGTGTGTTTATGCACGGCATTAACTGGGATGAATAGGCTCTCCTTTCTGAGTACTTTGCAGGATCTCCTGAACTACTCAGAGTGGTCCCGGAGCATGCCCAAATGAAGGTTCGGATTGATCTGTCATGTTGCATGGGCGTTGTTTATTTGGTTGTTTTCAATCGATCTCCCCATGAAAAGGAGAAAAAAGCTCATTTGAATGGTTAGGGCATCAAGGGATTGCCCTTGTGATGAAAATAATTATAGAATTTGTGAGGTCGGTTCAGCATTTCGTTTTTTGATTGCACAATTCATGCCTCTAATAAACCCACCAAAATTTCCACCTGTCATATGGGAGACAGCTTGTAATCATCCCTAAAGGAAGGGACTACTATAGACCTCTATGCCTCTTGTCTCAGGATATGGTACATGTGGCAGAAACATTTAAACTCAACACTCTGCTGATAAAGTATTTGAGTGGAATGCATATATTAATTCTTTGCTGAGTAAGGTCTGTGACACTGGTAATTCTCATCAAACAATTGAATTGACGTGTGCGTGTATTAATTGGAAACGATCGGATTGCCATCTAAGCTGTTTGGTTAGATTCAAGCACAAACCAACTTTGTGCTTACAAAAGACTTCTAGATTGATTGATGAAATGTTGTAAATAGACGTGTCTGTTTTAGATAGATGTATGTTCATGGCAAACAGAGCCCCTTTGCAGAAATGAATGAAAGCTATGGGACAGATTGACAGTGACTGGGGATGCTGCAGTTTCTCTTTGAAAGAAATGTTAAAAGTACCTGATGTGACATAGGGTAAGCTCTGAGTCCATGGTAGCACAGTGCAGATGAAACCAGAAGAAAGGATTATGCACCCAAAGAATGAGAAGTCCCAAGAAAGGTCAGGTAGTTTATCTCTCTGCCTTTAGACAGGAAAACACTTCACTCCTCATATACAGATGAGACTATCCCAGCCACAGCCCCCACAAGCTCTCTAAAGAATTCATTTCAACAGCTCGCAAGGCAAGAACATTCACCCTAAATCCCCCATCTTCTGTCTAAGTCTGGTGCCTCTCATTTGGTCACCAGGGAAGCTAAAGAACAGACGGTAGCTGTGCTCTGTGTAACCCCTCACAGCCTGGAAGCCTTCATGATCATGCTTAAGTTAGGGAATGTAAGTTTCTTTAGCCTACCCTTTTAGTCTTGTTTCTAACAACCCTGTTTTAGCTCACCCATTGACTTCTCTGTTTATGTCTTTGCTGTGCTGCCTTCTGCTTGTCTGTGACTGCTTCCTCAGCTCGTCAAGGTCTCTTCATGCTCTTTTCTCTTTCTGGCTGGTTATGGGCCTTCTATTCAGTGACCATACCTACACCTGCCTAATGGTTCATGTATCCTATTGACTTAGAGTTTCCAAAATTAGGAACACAGGAAGACAGATTTCCCTCTCTTCAGGAACTATACAATCATTTTCTTATCGAAAGGCACTCAGGAAATGATCTATTTATTAGTTATTTTTTTTTTAATCAATAATCGCTTAGTCCCTTCTTCGGGGGATTCAGGTGTGTAATTTCAGCTGTTTCATACATCGCTCATTCCAAACAGTGAAGCCATTATCACCAGGGCAGTGCCTCAAAGTGCCTTCTCATAATACGCAGTTCTGACTGCCTCGCCCTGGGCCTGGTGCTTGGTAAATAGATACTCAGTGTTTGTTGAGTGAATCAATATGTCCACAGTGGCTGCACAGAACACTTAAAAATATTTCAATATATTTGCTTTGGACAAATGATTAAGTAATCTAAACTGATTTTATAAAACTAACCGGAAAGGCTGTCTTCAATTTGTGTCTTTAGAATGTATAGTGGAAGTCTATATTTGCCTTTTGCCATTTGCTTTAGAAACTGGAGGCTTTCGACTGGAGGCTTTCAATACTATTGGAAGTGAAGAGGTCTTGGGTGGTAAGACAATTCATCCCAGCAGCTAAGCTCTTGTGAAGGAAGGAGAGGATCCACAGGAAGCAAGTGGCTCTCAGGTAGAAAAGGTTCTGTAAGTTCACCTTGGGATGCCAGCCCCGGGAGAGAAAGATGAATATGCCGTAACTTTTCTTTTAATTCCAGCAGTGCCATTGGGCATGGCCTAAAAGTATAAACATATCTCTATCGACAGAACAAATATGCTTGCTTTATACAATTAGACTGTTTCCAGGAAATTATATGTAAATCAAGTTCCAAAGTCCGCATGAGGTATGTAATAAGGAAAGGAGTCTTTTTGTGAATGTTTTCATAAAGTGAAGGTTTTACTTTAGAATAGATATATTTAACAGATTACTCTTTAATCTATCCATTTGAAAATCTGAATTTTTCATACCAGAATGAAAACACATCTACATTCTGTTCGGAAGGAATTCTTTGACCAGAGCTTGCTAACATATATTTTAATATAATAATGCCTCATTTCTGAGAATGTTAAAAATGGTTGCATTTAAATCTTCTTAATTTGTTTTGCAAGTTTCTGAATAACTTATTAGTGTTTCCTATAATTTAGCAGCTGTTATCTGGTATGACATGATACTGTTACCTTCTAAAATAGAATTTTTTTTAAACCTTACTGAAAGGAAGTTGTGACTAACAGGTATGTCCTTTACATATTTAAATACATTTAAATACGTACACATGTCTCCTGGACCCGTGACAACTCCCTATGTCTCCTTCAACGTGTGGCTGCAATGTCCAAATATTGACTCTTTCCCAACATACTCCATCCTTTACTCTGTTCTTAGAGGACGAAGAATTATGATTTGGGAGCCTTTCCTTGCATGACAAGATGGGTGTTATTGAGGCATATTCTAGGGATCCAGAAAAGTCAGAGTTGGAGATGTTTACTAGGACCCCTTCTTTGGTTGGTTGTGTGCATGCATCTCTGTGTAAGTACCAAATACTCTGGCATTCTTTGTAATATTCGTTGTTCCACTCAGGCCTAACTGCATAGTTGACTAAGAGGAATATATTTTTTCAGCTCTAATACCAGCTAATATAATGTGATACTATAAGGTCTCCAAATGCCACATTCATCACGTTCCTTCCCCATGTAAAAACCTTTACTGGCTTCACTCTGAATGCCAACCAGCTGGGGGGAGGGAGTGGTTGACTTTATTCCTTAAGCAAAGCCCACAACAGTCTGGTTCCACACCTTTCCAGTCCTATCTCCTTCCTTCCGTAGAAGAACTGCTTCAGTCAATCTAATCGCTTCCATTACACCTAGAGGAATTTGTCTAATTCATTAATATGTACTCTACACAGTGCCCTCTCTGTGATGTCCTACACACTGAGGACGGTGCCAAGATAGAAGAGCCATAGTCTCTGCCTTCCAGGAAGGCACAGTCTGGTTGCCCAGCTAGCTAATACCAGACACACTGTGATGAGTGCTGTAATGGAAGTACAAAAAGCCACAGGGGATCAGGACTGGGATAGATGGATAGATGCCTTCTGCTTGCTGGATTTGGGATGGGCTCATTGAGGAGGTGTAATTTAGCCAGGGACTTAAATGTGCATGAGACTTTGATTGATGTCCTCTGAGACGCCTTTCCTATCCCTTCCCCCAGCCAAATAAGACTTCCTCACCCCTAGAACTCTCATAGTACTTGCTGGCTAAACCAGTCATGACGCTCATTCTAAACTCCCTCATATTGTATTGAACTTTGTGCTCATTCTCCTTACTGGATTATAAATTCCTAGGAGGCAAGGCTCCTATTCAACTCTTCTTATTATCTCTCTAATTAATAGCACAGGACTCATAACAATAGTAACTTAAAATGTCATTTATGTGGGGGAAAAAACCCTTCTGATTGGGTCTTGAGAATTCCTTGACTTCTTTGTTAACCACTGCTACACGGTAGTATGCCAAGATAGAGAACGAAACTAGTCAAGTTCATGATTGCTGAGCTAGACTGGCCTATATATGAGCCATGAAGATTCCTTTTGCCCCTTTTCATTCACTCAGCAAACAGGCACTGAGAACCTCCTATGTTACAGGCACTGTGCTAGCTTCTAGATGTACAGTACTAAACAGAACATGGAATATATATAGTCTAGAAGCAACTCAAGCAGCCTTTTTGGTCCCTTTCTCCTAAATTACATCATAACCCTGTCCTGTAGATCTTAACACTCGAAAAACAAGGAAAGGTGAACCCAAAGACAAGAAGTCAGATTCTTATTTTTTTCCTCTCCATAATATTTCATTCTCTATATTTGTGATCCACTTGATCCTTATTCTTGGTCAATAATTTCTTTGTTTCTGCTAATTAAGAAAAAGAGGGGGGCTGGCCCCGTGGCCGAGTGGTTAAGTTCGCGCACTCCGCTGCAGGCGGCCCAGTGTTTCGTCGGTTCGAATCCTGGGCGCGGACATGGCACTGCTTGTCAGACCACGCTGAGGCAGCGTCCCACATGCCACAGCTAGAGGAACCCACAACGAAGAATACACAACTATGTACCGGGGGGCTACACAACTATGTAC